>NW_015540875.1:397188-439142 GCF_001515605.1 Sinocyclocheilus anshuiensis | reverse complement strand
TTTTATTTATTAATTTATAATAAATTATTATTACTATTATTATTATTATTAGTAGTAGTAGTAGTAGTAATATATACATTATAATAATTTATTAATATTATTTTTATTTTATTTATATTATACGTACCTTAGATTTACTTCCTGGTTAAGTAATTATTAAGATCAAATATTTAAATAAGTTAAATAAATGCAATAAATAATTTCTTTCTGTATGTCAATATGAAAATGTAAGAAGAAATTACTATTATAACATATATATATATATATATATATATATACTGTAAATTTAAATATAGCTGTAAATATAACTATAACTATATATATATATATATTTATTAATTTTTTATAGCATATTTGTGTTCTATTTACTTTCTTGTTAAAAACAATAAAATTAAGTAAATAAATAATTAAAACAAATGACCTCACTATAAATATCTATGAAAAAAATACAATTATTAATATGTACAAATATATATTACTAATTTTAATCAAGATGAATTTACATTTTTCGTTTTAATTCAGATAAATTGCTTGTATTTATATTTGTGATTTTCTTTGGATAAAAGTGCCTGCTAAACGAATAAATGCAAATATTCAAATAGAAACAATAATGATCTATTCCATCAGGCTTTTCTCAACTTAAAGGAAGCATTTATTGCTCGCATATTGCTCTTTCATATCTCAGATTGGTGAGTAAACTATGACAGAAGTTTAATTTTTGAAAGAATCATTCCTTTACTGCTGAACTCAAAAATAAAGCGCAAGCCAGATTCTCGATCACTCGCTTTCTGCCTAAAAAGGCCACGTGATTCCCTGCCATTTCCTCTTGCTTCACAGCCTCCGCTGAACCTGTCAGCTGTCCTCTCTCATTAGCGGCTCGTTGGTCGCAAACAGGCCCAAAGTGCCACAGAAATAGCCCGTAATCTCCCCTCAACACCCCCCACCACCCCAGCAAAGGGAAAGATCAGTGCTAACCGGCCCTGTCAGAACAATGTCTACAGGCCCCTCATGTGCCACGAGAGATTCAGGAGGTCTGATCCGAGCTGGCAGGACGGCAGCGCTACCTAGACGAGCCCAGGACAATTAACGGGACGTGTGACTATCAGCGACCCGCTCCCACAGCTGTCAGGTGTCCCGTGAGTGACACAGCATCGGGATTTGTCCATTTAATATTAATAGTGCAGTGAGTAAATAAATCATGAAGGGAAAAAGACTAGAGGACTACATAGGGAGCGACATGCATGTTACTAGTTTGAGGAACCTTCGGCCTCTAATTAGTAACCCAAGCTTCATGCTGTTAACACGCAGCTGCACATTAGCACTACAGATGCGATTATTTCTTTGGGGGAAATGACTGTTTACGTGATTGCACTCGAGGAGAAAATACACGGCTGAAAGAAGAGCAACATTTGTGCTATAATAAATCAAAACAGCTGTTGCTTTTCCGCCCCGGATGCATAAAAACACTTGAGACTGATGTGGTCACACCGAGATGATAGTGAGAAGCGTGTTCCCTACATAGGGTTCACTTCCAGAGCGGCGTGGGCATCCCTTCAGCCGCTCGTACAGGTCACTGCATGCAGCCCGTGGGCTTCTCTCGTGTGTTTTGAGCGTCCGCCCCAGTGCTGATATAAGTCCTTTCACATTTATTCATCTCAAAGCAGCTCAGATGAGAGATGCAGACAGCTCAGGTCTGCTACAGATCTGATAAAATAGGTCTAGATCTATTATATAAATAATATACGTACATAAAGAGAGAGAGAAAAAATATACATAAGAAATATAAAATATATAATAAAAAAAATAGAATAAAAATAGAAAACAGAGACAATTATTTATACACACACACACACATATAAGAAAAATAAAATCTAATTAAATGTATAAATGTATTAGTATAAATATATATATATAAATTGCATAAAAATAAATTACAAAAAAAAAATACTATATATGAAAAATTGAATATAATAAAATATTATAAAAAAAAAATTAAATGTATTATTATTTATACATATATTCATTGCAGAGGTGTGAAAGTGGTTGTCAACACCTCAGATGAGAGCTGCAGCGATCAGATCTGCTAGTGTCCCAAGGCCTGGTCTGACACTGTTAAAAAGTGTGCATTAAAGCATGCTAGTAACTTTTGGAGCAAACGTTTGGCCATATTTGGGGTCATGATTTGGATCTAATGCATTCAGCAATACTTCAAAGACTTTATTGTAGTTTGCCAGTAGATATTAGACCTCAATATGCATGCACAATGACAGGAAAGGCTGCAGAGGAGCATCATGCTGATGTTTACATTTCTCATGCATCGGCGCGTCAGAGAGATGACACCGCCACAGACACGTGTTTATCCTGTTTTGGGGTTTGGAAGACAATACACCAGTATGAAGAGACCTCACTTATGGTTCAAGGACAGGTGAAATCTCTGTGTTTGGTCTAGTTTTTGAGTGTTTAGACTGGTTCTCAGTGGTTAATACTGCTGACTTTGTGGAAAGTTAGTGCACGGTTTGCCACCTAACCTATAAGCCCTTTCGTGGGGGGTACCCATCCATTTACACATAACTCCAGAAACTTAATGCTATAAATCCATACAAATTAGAAAATACTTAATTAGTAGTAAAACTGTGTCTGTTTGGCTTAGTGGAATTTTGATTAGGCTACTGTATCTGGCGTTTCCAAAAACACATGTGGTCACCGCACTTTCCTTTACTTGGAGTCTGTTCTTTTGTTTAAAGTTTCTCCTACAACACCAAACCAACCATTTAACTCTCTTGCACTGTGTAAACTTCGGGTAATAAACTTACAGAATTTCCTAGTCTAGTGTAAATGAGAGCAGAGGTCATGCATAGCGCATCAACAATTTCCGTTCGGAAAATGTAGTGTTTTGGTCAATACATGCTGCCTACATAGGCTGCTGACTTTTAAGTCAGCATCCTAATTGAACTGTATGAGTGATTTGGTAAATCCTAGTAAGTTCTTCGTTTAATTGAGTGCTCGAATTTATGGGAATTTAGACTCAACCAGTCATTATTATTGCAATTCGGGTTGGTTCCGCTAGAGGCGCAAGAATCGCACACTGTACCTTTAAGAATAAGATTTAAATCTTCAGTTTTAAATAAATAAAATGACATTAAGTAAACGATCAGCCAGACTAAAGAAGATATTACACACACTATATTCACACATATACAGATTTTTTTTTTTAATAAAATAAAATCAATCATTATAATGTAATGTAAAATGTACCCATGTTCTATGCATATGCAAATTTATTAAAGCACCAAAACGTTTAGTTTACAAAACTATCAACATTACTCCATTCATGCAGTTTCAAAACAGTTTCTGTATGGCCATTTCTCATTTACGAGAAAAAAAAACTCTTATATTTACCGCTCTTATAAAAAAACACATAGAACTTACAATTTGTACTTTGCCCCAAAATAGTAGCATATCCACCTAACAAAAAAGCTGCAGTGATATCAATTATTTAGCTTACCGAAAACAAAATGATACATCTCCGATTCATACCCTAAATCCTTAAACTGAACTTAAAATGCGATTAAAAAATTAAAATAAGATCATAAGATCTTTCTAGCTTTAGTAGTTTCAAACTCAAACTTCAAAAGTCGCTAAATGCACATTATGTGATCGGATATTATTCACTAGTGCTCGATTTGCTCTCACCGTGTGTCGTGCTCCGTATCCACATGTGAAAGCTCCGGTAATCTCCGTTAGCTGTTTCGGTGGCGGCTCTCTGGTTTGTGAACTGAGCGCCGGAGGAGCACCGGGAGCATCCCACTACTGTGGGCGGGCAGGTATGAGTGTAAACTGAGCCCCCCACAAACACGACAGCAGAGGGGGGTTGTTTGGGGGATTGACCTGCACAGACAAAATGCTTGAGACATCAGTGTTTAAAGAGGTAGATGTGTATATGTGTTTATCGGCCACATGCATTGTGTGACAAAAATATCAAGCCAGAGATCAAGTTTTCATTTGAGACCGAGATATACGTTTTAACTCTGGTGAATATTTCTCAGGATGAGTTTGTTTTTAAAAGTCGCTTTCAATAGAGACATAAAGGTTTAAGTGGTGACTACAAAATAAAACGTTTCTGAACATTTGCAGCGTTATTGCCCTGAAAAAAGATTGAAGAAGCTGATCTTTTGTGACAATATTTAGCATGATGCCACACTAGGCTATATGTTTTGGATCCTTCTTTAAATAGCCCGTTAAGCTTTTTAGAAATATGTAAACAGTAAATTAAATTATGAACCTAGTTTGAGGACATAATTCATTGAAATCTAGCCAGCTAACAGGGAGCGTTCTCAGAACTTTAGCTAACGTTCTGACAAACGTTCTTCCAGCAACGTTAATAGAACGTTCGTTCAAAGTGATAGTTATTAATGTTCTCAAAATCGCAAAAAACGTTTCTGGGGTTGTTCATGGACCTTTTCCGACTAACGTGTTTCAGAGAACGTTCAAAAGTAACGTATGTTCCCATAATGTTTGCAAAATGATAAAACGGAACGTTCCCTTAATGTTCGTATAACCAAGAAATAACTTCTTTTTTTTTTTTTTTGAACAAACGGAAATAAAGTTTTCATAACTTAATGGGAACATTAAAAACGTTTTTAGAACATATTTTTGGCATCTTTTTGAAGGACAAATATCACATTTCATGCAGTAGGCCTACATTTCACAAAAGAAGTTTGTTAGATTTGAAACGCTAAAACAAAAGATCTAGAGTTGAAAATAGATTTTTAGTGAATCGTGAGTCATTTTCTCTCAAGTTCACACAGATATTATAGAACTTGATAAGAACAGACTTCATATATCAACTAAAAATCACCAAAAACAAACCAAACCAAAAACCATTTTGATTCAAAGTAACTGAGTAAAACTGATAAATAAAAGTGAATGTAGGTCTGAGAAAAGTCTAATGCAATGACATTCAGACATGTCATTGCAAATGACATGTCAATGCAAAAACTGTCCAAATACTTTTCAGCATCACTGTCCATGTCTATATGTGCATATTGTATATTAATGCATCAGCAAAACATCTTAAATCTTAAGATTGTATGGTGGAGGAGTTTGTTTTTTGGCTTCTGTGATTTTGTCAGCATGCAGTCATGGGAAAATTTAATAGGAGAATCAATGAAATTACACTCAGCAATGTGCATCTAATCATTTTCGTTTTGCACAAATTTCACTCCTGGTATGGTGAATAGATAACTGTGAATAAATGGATAACCATGATAAGCTATCAGCACTGGCTCCTCTTGCAGAAAACATTACTCAGAAAGCCTCACGAGCTCAGTGCTGATTTACCGTCTACGTCTGAGTCTGTTATTCACGCAGTAATGAAGAGAGCATTAAGATGAGATTAGTGTTCAATGTTTGGTGAACCTTGGCTCCATAATGTTGTTGTGATGACGGTACAGTGAGCGCCCTGCGGGGGATCGTCAGGAAATCAGGGGTTTGATCTGGAGACACGTCATTAGAGAGACTCTGAAAATAGTGCGTGGATGCATTTACTAATTTCTAGTTCATTATTCATTTCTAATGGAGCATTCACTGCGTTCCATGGTCATTATAGTTAACTAAAACTGAAACCATGAAAAACTCTTGTTACTTCAAATAAAATATAAAAACATGACCTTTTTTTATTTTATTTCAGCAAGTTGCCAAAGCAACATTTCTCATTTTTATCTAGCTTACAGGAATAAGTGACCCAAAAATAAAAATGTAATCACCCTCAGGCCATCAAAGATGTAGGTGAGTTGGTTTCTTCATCAGATTTGGGGAAATGTATCATTCATTACATCACTTGCTCAGCAATGGATGCTCTGCAGTGAATGGGTGCCGTCAGAATGAGAGTCCAAACAGCTGATAAAAACATCACAATAATCCACAAATAATCCACACCACTCCAGTCCATCAGTTAATGTCTTGTGAAGCCAAAAGCTGCGTGTTTGTAAGAAACAAATCCATTATTAAGATGTTTTAACTACAAACCTTGGACAGAATATGAGTCCATAATCCAGTGAAAAAGTCCATCTCCTGTTGTCTCTCACATCAAAATCCACGCACATATTTGTTTAGAGCTGTTTTGGACTGTGCAGATTTCTCTCCTGATTCAGACCTGATGAATTTTTCACTGGAGGAAGCGTTATTATGGATAGAGGAATGCAGATTTGGCTTCTCAAGACGTTGATAGATGAACTGGAGTCGTGTGAATTGTTTGTGGATTATCTTGCCTCTAACACTATTATTCCCTATTCTTTTTTTATTCTTTCGACTTGTTTTCTTTTTATTTATTATTAAAAAAAATTGCTACTTGTACTGTGTTAAGCTAACTGAGACTTATCACAGCACTTACATATTATTGCTCTTTTGTTGGTTTTGATTGCTTCTATTGTCCTCATTTGTAAGTCGCTTTGGATAAAAGCATCTGCTAAATGCCTAAATGTAAATGTAAGAATCGAACTCACCTACATCTTGAATGGTCTGAGGGTTCATTTGTGGGTGAACCCTTAACTTGATGTACAAAAATAACTAAAAGTCAAACTGAAATAAAAATGAATAAAAACTCTATAGATATTTTAAAAAAAAAGACAAAACACAAAAGAGGATTACTAAATTGATAACTGAAACTTTAAATAAAATTAAAAATAAAAACTAATTCAAAATATTAAAAGAAAAACTCTAATAGTATCTCATAACAGTACTGTAGACTGGTGATGGTCGAAGTGCGTATGCCATTGTACAGCACCTATCGTTGTTCAGAGGTCCGGTTTCTCCACATTACATCAGTTAGAAGAAACCCAACACCATTTAACCCTGGTCCTGATACCGCTGACCCTTGGCCTAAACCCGGGGGACCCTGGAACCCAGACTTCCTGCAGGCCACCGTGTGTGTGGGGTGCCAAGGGCCTGACCTGTTTGATGCCATCACTGGCTTCGCCTCCCCAGGGGATCGAATAATCTATTTAACGTCAGTCGTACACTGCAGGTGATGAAATCCTTGTGTAATTTACAGTGCCAGACAGCTGTTTGGTCTCTTATTATCGAGTAGTGCTAATCGCTTAGACTCTGTCGTGATCACGTAGTCCTTTCAGAATAATGTTTGACATGAAGTGAGGGGCCCAGTGTCTGTGTGTTCACGATCAGCTGATAAAATGGTACTGGACTCTGTTTTCTTGTTATTTCTCAATAGGCAATTTGTGATAAGATTAGTGGTCGACCAATATGAGATTTTCAATTGCTGAATGTGATATCTAGAGAACAAGGTGCCAATTAGGCAATTATAATGCAGTTTATGCAGTGAGGTCCAAATGTCTGAGACTGAGTTTTCCTCTCATTTAGAGCACTTTTTTTTTCAAATGAACATGAATTTGAGAATGTCTTCATCGTTTGCGTCTGTTTTGTTTTAATGAAACAAAACTACATAAACAAGACCTGATGATCCAAAGAGTATCTTGAGCTGAAATGGAAGAAACGTGGTTGCAATATGATAATATGTACCAGCAGCTACATAGCAACACTCTATCAACCATCCAAGAATAACCTAGCAACCACGTAGTAACACCCTAGCAACCATCCAGAATGCCTTAGCAACTGCATAGTAACACCTTACCAACATCCTAACAACCACTCAGAATTACCCTAGTTATATAGCAACACTCGAGCAACCATCAAAGAAGAACCTAGCAACCACCCAGAATGCCTTAGCAACTGCATAGTAAAACCTTACCAACCTCCTAGCAACCACTCAGAATACCCTAGTTGTATAGCAACACTCGAGCAACCATTCAAGAACAACCTAGCAACCTCCCAGAATAGTATAGCAACTGCATAGCAATACTCTAGAAACCAGCCAGAATGCCACATAACAACATCCAAGCAACCCCCAGAACACCCTTGCAACTGCATAGTAACAATTTACCAACCTCCTAGCAACCACCCAGAATACCCTAGGAACTGCATAGCAACACTCGAGAAACCATCCAACAACAACCTAGCAACCACATAGCAACACCCTAGAAACCACCCAGAACAGCATAGCAACTGCATAGCAACCAGCAACCATCCAGAACTCCATGAAAAATGCATAGCAATACCCTAGCAACCATCCAGAATACCCTAACAACTACATAACATCCAAGCAACCATGTAGAGTAACATAGAAACACCCTAGCAAATGCAAAGCTACACTCTAGCAAGTGTATAGCAACCATGAAGAATACCATAGCAACACCTTAGCAACCACCCATAATACTTAATAACTGCTCCGAAACACCTTAGCTACCCCGGAACATCCTAGCAAGTGCATAGCAACACCTTAGCAACCTCCTAGTAGCCACCACATAGACTACCATAGCAACACCCTAGCAACTACCCAGAACACCCTAGCAACTGCATAGCAACACCTTAACAACCTCCCAGAACACCCTAGCAACCTGTCTGTCCATTTATCTGATAGACTGTATGGCCTTAAAAACCTTCAAACTTCAAGTTTTAAAACTACTTCAAACTTTCCGGTGAGGCTTTTATATTTATATAATATATTTATTTAAAGAATGTCTGTAATCTTTTACAATGTTGTTGGTAGATAACCGTGGTCCATGGCTACAGTTATCAGCCATTGACAATAATAAAAAAATGGCCAAATATTGTCTGATTAAACTGCCTGACCAATCAGTCTGTCACTCGATAAGGAAAGATAATTATATTAATAATGTACACTTCTCTGTATTATTGCTGTGAACGTGCACATTTGTACACGCTCGGTTCAGGTCAAGATTAATGACACACCTTCAGGGCAGGAAGTCACAGTAAACCCAGCTTCCTGTCCCGTTTGCGTCTTTGCACTTGAGGCCCCGTGTGTTTGAAGCATACGGGGACTATTAGAGGATCAAGCGCGTAATCACACAGACCGATGGATAGGGTCCGGATGGGGTTCATTTACTTTTGCTAAACAGCCTTTTAATCAGTGAAACAGACTGTCTTACCTGAGCATGTGCCCGCTGCTCCGGATCCATGTGTATAACATCTGTGACTTCACACTTTTGGTCCGGAAATGTGGCAGCTTACCTGAAAAATGAATGAGTTCTTGCTTTCTAACAGCCAAGTTCTCCAACAGAAAGCAGAAAAACATGCTTTCTTTCTCAGATTCAGCATGTATTAGATGGTGAAATCTCACAAAAGCAGGTCACATTTCAGTCCCAAAAAAAAAAAAAGAAGAAGAATCCAAAGTGTTTTACATAAAAGTGATTCAAATGTTCACAAAAGCTACATAAGAAACTAACTTGCTTATTTACAAGTTTAAATGTTTAAAAAAACTCATATTTTCAACGTGGTCTTCAAACTGCACTATACATAATACAATTTCAATTACAATAATCAGAAATTTGCTAAACTGAAAACTTATTTTACAATATTCTCTCGAAAGCAGGCAACATTACAATCCAAAATAAAAGAAAGAAAAAGAAAAAGCTAAAAAAAAAAAAAAAAAAATGATGTATTTAAAGTGTATATTTATTTTCTTCTAATCTTATTTTATTTTTAATACATCTTAATTTTACATAATATATTTTCTTTGTTTTAATTTTTTAAGCCCTAAAAGGTGCTTATTTACAGGTTTAAATGTTACAAAATCCCATATTTTCAATGTGGTCTCATTTTGAACTCTATACAAAATACAGTTTAATAATGAGAAATTTGCTGAATTGAACACTTATTTTACAATATTTTCTCAAAAGCAGGTTATATTTTATTCAAATAAATAAATAAAAAGCTACGTAAGAGATTAAAAATAATAAAAAGTAAGAAATAAAAATGTATTTAAAATGTGTACTTTTTTTCTTCTTCATCTTATTTTCTATTCAATACATCTTTATTTTATATCTTTTATTTGTTTTGCATTTTGTAATGTCCTAAGACGTGCTTATTTACAAGTTTAAATGTTATAAAGCCCCATATGTTTAATGTGGTCTTACTTCAAACTCCACTATACATAATTTAATAAGAAATTTGCTGATTTAAAAATTTATATTACCAGCATTCTCATGAAAGCAGGTCACATTTCACTCCAAAATAAAGGAAGAAAAAATATGTTGCATGAAGAAAATGAATGCATGTTTGTATTGTGAAATTTTAATTTCCATTAAACACATTTTGTCAACATATTCTCATTTCTTTCTTTTGATTTTGTGGTTTCGACAAGTTTTGTGCAGATTTACCCAGAGTGTATACATTTATAGTTTTTTTACTGGTTGGTTTCAGCCCGTACTGAGTATCTCAGTTTGTGTGTACATTGTGTAAAATGTGGTTTTCTGTAGATCCTGAAGCCCTGGACTCTTTTACCTTTCCCTTTGCCCTGACCTTTGACCCCCACACTCCCTACCAACCCCATCATGGCTCTTTTGTTTAGAGTCTACATCTGGTCTGGAGCTCCGTGCCCTTTATTCTGTTTTGTTTAGGGCTCATAATCTCTCAGTTAAGACACACAACCACAGAAGACAATCCTTCTTCATGTCTGTGTGCTGAATTGTTGACTTCAACGGTCTGTGTTGTTTGGTCTGGACTTTTGGGGTTTTGATTGATGCTGATTTGAGTGATAGAGAGGACTTTTATCTGTCCATTTGAGATCAGTAAGATTCTTATGCTCATTAAGGCTGCCTTTATTTGATCAAAAATACAGTAAAAACAGTAATATTTTGAAATATTTTTCCAATTTCAAATAACTGTGTTCTATGTGAATATATTGTAAACTGTAATTTATTGCTGTGATGTGCAGCTGAATTTTCAGCATCATTACTCCAGTCTTCAGTGTCACATGATCCTTCAGAAATCATTCTGATATGATGATTTGCTGCTCCAGAAACATTTCTGATTATCAATGTTGAAAACAGTTGTACTGCTTCATATTTTTTTGGTATATTTTATTTTTCAGGATTCTTTCATGAATATAAATTTCAAAAGAACAGCATTTGTTGGAAACATTGTAAACGTCTTTACAGGCTGTTTGTCAGACTTTTTCTTCATTGAATGTTTTTCAGTGTAGGAAATAATGTTCTTTTTAGCAACATCATATGACCCCTTTAAACTCAATTTTTGATAACTCCCACCACTTTTACTGACTGAAAATGTGTAGTATATACAGTATGTTTTATTAAAACCACACTTTTTAATGTTGATTTATTGCTGTTCTCTGCTCTCCTTATGAGTGCTTTCTAAAAGAGTTGCTGCATCTTTGCCAAAAATCTTTGCCAAAGTCTACATCTAAGCTGTAAAGTTTGATAAAGCGAGCAGGCTTGGCAAGACATCAAAAGTGTCTTTATCACAGATTTAGTTTTCTTCCTCCGTTTTTATGAGAAAAGCAAGCTTAATATATTGCTTCCACAGGGACACTGTCTCAAAAGGTTTCCTCTGGATGACGAGCAAACGGCTTTTTATCTTTCTGTTTCTAGATGTCTGTGAATCTCCATTTATATACTGTAATTAATGTGCAAAAGTTAGACTCCACTGTGTGCATTGATATCCATCCAAATGTGTTTCATGGTGTTTTGACTAAATTTGTCTTAATAGTGGCCATGAAGGGAACTCTTTTACCCATGCAATTGTTAATGTCATTGCAGCAGCAGAGTTAATGTTTTAGCATGCTGTATCCAGTGCAAAACAATTAGGGTTTAAAGGAATAGTTCACCTAAAAAATTTTATTAGCTGTACATGTCCTCACCCTCAGGCATCCATGATGTATGAGTTTGTTTCTTCATCAGATTTGGAGAAATGTAGCATTACATCACTTGCTCTGCAGTGAATGGGTGCCGTCAGAATGAGAGTCCAAACAGCTGATAAAAACATCACAATAATCCACAAGTAATCCACACCACTCCAGTCCATCAGTGAACATCTTGTGAAGAGAAAAGCTGCGTGTTTGTAAGAAACAAACCCATCATTGAGGTGTTTTTAATTTCAAATAGTTGCTTTTGGCTAAAATGTGAGTCCATAATCCAGTGAAAAAGTCCATCTCCTGTCATCTCTCACATCAAAATCCAGCCACATATTTGTTTAGAGCTGTTTTGACTTGTAAACAGTAAAACGTTTGATCTGTGCAGATTTCTTTCCTGATTTGGACAAGATGACCTTTTCACTAGAGAAAGCATTATTATTAATAGAGGGCTATTTTAGTAACAGTTTGAAGTCTTGATGGATTTGTTTCAGCTTTTGTCTTCTCAAGATGTTAACTGATGGACTGGAGTGGTGTGGATTACTTGTGGATTATTGTGATGTTTTTATCAGCTGTTTGGACTCTCATTCTGACGGCACCCATTCACTGCAGAGCATCCATTGCTGAGACACTGACGCAATGCTACATTTCTCCAAATCTGATGAAGAAACAAACTCGGCCTGAGTTCATGTTCTTCTTCAACTATTCTTTTAATCAAGTTCTAAATGCATTTGTTGAAATGATGCAGTTGCCATTCGTTTCAGGATAAAATGAATTGTTGTCAGTGAATTCCCCCTCAATATGTTTAGACTTTGGTGGTCTGCTTGACATGTCCCATTGTCTTGTCTTTCTCCGGTGGCCTCTCATGGTCTTAGTGCTGATCAGGAAACACATCCTCGTCTTCCTTTCTTCCATTCAGCCTGATGTTTAGATGTCTCTGTGTGCAGGTGAAACCCCCTGGAGAACCTTCACCACCTGTTGCGTTTACAAAACATGCTGCTAAGTGGACCGGGCTTGTAAAGACAAGAGATCAGGAGATTGCAACATGTTCTTGTGAATTTGGATCCAGTTTCTCCTTTTCTTTCACTGGTGCATGACAAGCTGCCACCTTCATCACCGTTTGGTCCTGAATGACAGGAACGTGGACACAAAGCACAGGAATACTGAGGGTTATTTTAGGGTGGCATGGATGTGCATGTCTCAGATGCTCTCATGCATGGTTTATTGTGATGTTTTTACTGTGAATTGTTGGAGACAAATTTAAATTCCGTAGGAAATTCAATTATTGATTGTAATTTCTTCTCTATTATGACGTATATCCGAGTAAAATGGCTTCTCAAACAAGAAAAATGATTTTAGAGTGACCAGAATCTACTTTTTTAATATAATCAAATTCTACATTTTAGATCTACAGTATTTATCTATCTATCTATCTATCTATCTATCTATCTATCTATCTATCTATCTATCTATCTATCTATCTATCCATCTATCTATCTGTCTATCTGTGTCTGTCTGTCTATCTATCTATCTATGATCTATCTAAATTTTGTTAACAACATTTTTATCAATATAATTTTTTTTATCAAATTTTTTTTTTTAAATAATCATTGTTTTAATCACATTTCGGCCTTCACTATTTTATTTTAAATGGTTTGAATTAATTACATTTAATTACGTTTAAATTGTTTTATTTTTATTTATTAATAAATCTAATTAAATTAACTTTACATTTAATATACATAAAATATACTTGTAAAAATATATTAAGTTATTGTTATTGTTGTTTGCTTTTGGGCCCTTGAATTAAAAAATAATAATAACAATTTTCAAGGATAAATCATTTTTTCAAAATTCCCTTCAGAAATAAGAATTGTGACGCCAGATGATTGTTTTTTTTTTCCAGCCTGCCAAAATGTTTCCTGTTTGCTTAGTCAGATCTGCCTTGACTGAATAGAAACAAAGGGGAAAAAAAGAAACTTGCATGTCAGGGTTTTGTCAAGTGTCCATAACCTTTAACCATTCTTTGACTTGTTTGTCATGCTTATGTCAGTCACTTACTTTATTCATAAATATTATTAAATTGAATTTATAACTTTTTAAATATGTTTTATTTAAAATATAATTTACACATATATTTTTAAAATATGTAAAATATAAAAAAAAAATATTTAAAATATATTATTTAAATATTTAAATGTGTTTTATTTAAATTACTTATGAATGTAAATTAAATTTAAATTTAAAATGTAGTTTAGAAATATGTTAAATTATTACACAAACTATAAATATTCTGTTTAATCTCTTAATTAATGTAGTCATACTAATAAATATAAAAGAAATTGCAAAATGCTGTTCAAAATCTATCTGTCTGTCTGTGTCTGTCTTTGTGAGTGATGGGTGTTCAGATTCAGTGTGTATCTCATGATCTGTTCGTCATGCTCACGTCAAAGTGTGCAACACTCGTAATTCTTTTGTTTTGTTTTGTTCAGGGAACACGTTTATTCCATTCCAAGACCTTTTGAGTCTTAATCATAATCATACTGAGCATCTTTTTTTATTTTCCCCTCTTATTCAAACCACGCTGTATTACGGGGTCAGAAAGCCGCCGCTGGCTTTGAAGCTTTCATGCTCTCGATCAGGAGGTTTCGGGGGTGAAGTGCTGGTCTGAAGCGGTTCTTGTGTAACCTCAGGGCTCGCTGTGACACGCTGGTTAGGCTTAGAGAGGAGGGGTGGATTCCGACGCCGCGGCCCGACACACTGCTGCCCTTTATGTGCTCGTTACGAGGCCTGTTGGTCAACGTCTGTGTTGGACAGTTGACATAATGGGATTCTTTGATGGACCTTTAGGGCCGTTTTAAGGCAGCAGGTCACAGGATGGACCGGCCTGCGGGGTAATGCTGCGGGACGGCCTGTCCGTCATGCTGTGCTTTAACTCTACACTGAGGGAATCAGAAGCACATATGAGTTCAACACTGAGTCAACCCTTGTAGTTTAGGAATGATTTTAGAGTCACCAGTTTTAGTCCAATGATCGAATTCTACATTTTAATTGTCTTTAGACAGACAAACTTTTTTCTTTTTTACTTATAATTATATTAATGTATGGGAATCTGTATATCCTGTCCTGTAACTGATCACCATTTCTTAAAATGTTCACCATTTTTAATCTTTTTCATCTTTTTGCCTTTACTAGGTTATTTTAAATATGGTATGACAAATTAATTAAATGTAAATTATTTCATTTTATTTAAATTATTAGTAAATGTAATAATGATTTAAATTAACTTTAGATTTTAAGTACAATTAAAAAAAATATTATTACAATTTTATTATCCAAATCTACATTTTTTTTATCAACATTAAGATTTTACTTTCAAATGTATTGTAATGTATATGATAAAGTGCTTATAGTCACTAATTCTTGTAGGTTTTTCACCATTTTTAATCACCATTTGGACTTCACTGATTCATTTTAAATGGTCCTCTGGTGAGACAAATGAAGTGTAAAATATATATTTACTTAATTGTATTGAAATGTGTTTATGCACAAAATTCTCATTTAAATTCATTTAAAATTGTAAATATAATGTGTTATTTTTTATATTTAAATAAGTATAAAAATTCAATAACATTATAAATATAATCCCTTAATTAATGTGGCCATGCTAATAATTATAAAAGAAACAGCAGGTTAGGGTTTTCACTATTTTTATTCACCTATACTATTTTACAGTTTTAATCACTTTTTTAAATGTTCCTGTTGTGGCAAATAAATAAAATGAAAATTAATTTATTTTAAATAAATTACTAATGAATGTAATTATCATTCAAATACATTTTAAATTGAAAATACATTTAAAAGATATTAAATGAAATTCAATAAAATTACAAATACAATCTCCTAATTGATGTGGTCAAACCATACAATTATTAAAGAAATAGCAGGTTAGGCTTTATCACCATTTTTAATTACCTTTTTGCCTTCACTAGTTAATTTTCAATGATCTTTTGTTGACAGTTTAGTTCAATTTAAATTATTTAATTTTATTTTAATTACTATGAAATGTAATTATCATTTAAATTAAGTTTCAAATGATTGTAAAATATATTAAAATAAAAAATATTAATATTAATGTAATCATGCAAATAATTAAAAAAATAAACCACAAAATGCTGTTTAAAATAGTTTTTGCAGAATATGTCAGCTTCCCAAATTACTTTTTCATATGTCTATCTACACATACTACACATTATGTATATCTAAACTACACTACATATTGTTTTTAGGAGCACAAAATGACAATGTTTATTGTGAAAGATCTGTCAGGAAAAGACACGAGAATTGTGGGAAAGAGAGCAGAATGAGTCGCGTAACAATAAGCATGAATGCAAACTCAAAAAAGCACTCAAACGTCTCATATTTGAAACTTTGAGTCGCTGTGTGATTGGTGATTGGTGCAATCCTCTCGTCCAATCACTGTCTGCTGTCCTGTATTTGAATCTGACCCTGAAAGACCAGGACATTGTAGGGTTGAATAAATAGACGCCATCCGGTTCTGAAACCGACCTATGTAAGGAAATAATGGCACACATCCTGTCCTTTTATGAGCTCACTTCCTGTTTGGCCCGAGTAAGATTACTGGTATCAACTTTTATTCAGTTCCCTGAATCTGTCATCACAGTGAACGATAGACGCTGATTCATCTATTGAAAGCAGAACCCAACAAAACAAATTTAGTTTGAAAAATTTAAATTTTAAATTAGTCTCTGTCAGTTCCTTAAAAGAACAGTTCACCCCAAACAATTTCCTCAGACTTGGCGTTTCTGATAAATGTTATTTATTATGAATGCCATTATAATGTATGTTTGTATTATATTTTTCATTCCTGTTCTGAATACTGTTAAATTTAAAGCATTTGCTGTGGAGGGAAGGGAAATTAAATACATGCTTATATAGTGTTTATAATCTTTGTCTTGTTTTATTTATCAGAATTTTACATTATTTCTGAATGTAATAATAAAACGTGATTTATGATGCAACTTACTATGTTTTTTTCCACTCAAGAATGCAATTTTGATCCAGTGCAACTTACTGGTGTCACTTATTTTCTAGAAAATAAGTAATAAAATAGATCAAATTTACATTATTTTAAATTATTAATACATGTATTTATTATTACAATTTTATTTTAAATTTAAATGTAAAATATATTAAATTATTATTACAATTCTATAACAATTACAAATATTCCTTTTAATATCCTAATTAATGTGGTCATGAAAACTGCATGGATAATAATTAGAAAAAATAAATAGTGAGTTGCTTTTTAAAATAAAAGAAGACAAATGTTTAGTCTATTTGTCTGTCTATATGTTTTTGTTTTTTCAACTTTAAGATTTTACTTTAAAACCTATATGAACATATATGAGAATCTGAATATCCTGTCTTGTAACATTTCTTTTATGTTTTTCACCATTTTTAATCACCTGTTTTTCTTCAATAGCTCATTTTAAAGGATCATGTGGTGTGACAAATTAATTACATTTTAAATTTATTGAATTTTAATTAAATTATTAATAAATGCAATAATTGTTTCAATTAATTTAAAATTTAAAATATAACTTTAAAAGATATTAAATTATTATTATTAATTATCTCTTAATTTACGTGGGCATGAAAAGTAGATAAAAATAAATTAATAATAAATGTAATTATTATTTAAATTTATTATTATTATTATTATTATTATAGTCGATTAATAATTATTAATATAATATTTAAAAAATACAAATTAAAAAATATTTAAAGTGATTAAATATATTAAATAAAACTATTCCTTTAAGTACAATGACATGATAAACCTGGCTGTGAATTTTCACGTTTTTGTAACACAAACCTCCAGAAGAGCTTCATAAATGCTGCTTCTCTGAGCAGAACGCTTCTCGCTCACACGTGGAGTGTGTTAGAGGTTCACAGCTGCATCAGCACAAGCACAATAACACGGAGGAACAATGAGCGAGGGATGAAGGGAAGATAAGGTGGAGGGAAAAGGAAATGCAGGGGTTTTGTTTGTGTTGGACTGTCCCTTCCTCTGCTCTCTGTTCAGTCCCTGAGGGCTTTCCCTCTGATGTGAGTGTCTCTCCGGCGGTTCCTCTCAGTGTTTGAGACGGAGCTGAAGGCTGCTGACTCTCTTATTAGGTTTTATGGGTCTGGAGCCACGACTCCCACTGAGGCTCAGACTCCACTGCAGCCTCTGATCTGCTGTTTTCAGCTCCGGACCTTGTCTGTCATACTCCAAAACGGACAAGAAGCACCATAAATGAACCATAAATTAGTCCATGTGACTCATGCACTTGTAAGTTTTCTGAAGGTGGCTTTGTGTGGCATCAGATCAAACTCATTTTACACTGAAAACTCATAGCTCTGAAATAAAATATGCAGGTTAGATGACTTTGACATCAAAAGTTACTTTTCACATGTCTCCTAACCAGTGTTTATTTTTGTGTATATTATTATTATTTGTTTATGTTTTATTTATTTATTAATTTTTTTTGCTGAAACAAGCGATGTCCGAAACCGAAACTATATAGTTATCTCCTTAAATATCAAGAGGTCAGATTGATACTAGTGCTGACAACAATTAATCGCATCCAAAAGAACATTTTTTGTTCACATAGTATATCTGTGTGTACTGTGTATATTTATTATGTATATATAAATACACAACCATGCATGTATTTATTTAAGAAAAATATGTTATATAATATGTTATAAAATGTTTATATATTAAATATATTTATATATAATATAAATAATATGAAATATTTTGCAATTAAAATACAAGTAAATATTTTCAAAATATATACTGTATGTGTGTGTATTTATATATACATAATAAATGTACACACAAATATATTATGTAAATAAAAACTTTATTTTGTATGCGATTAATCGCGATTAATCGCTTGACAGCACTAATTAATACACAACAGATTAATGAGTTCATCTAAATTTTACAAAAAGCTTATGGATGTAATTATAATACAAGTCAGACTTTGAAGCGAGTTGCTGATTTTGTCTCTCTTCTGAGGAAGATTCATTCACTTGTTTGCCAATGTACCCATACAGAGACATTTTGGTCAGAATATTTTTCATGTTCATCAGATCTCATTTTGTAAGTGAATTTTCTTTCTGTTATAAAGATGTTTTCTTTGGATTGTTTGACTACTCATAAGAGAATGTAGGAAAATATAAGATATAAATTTCACATGCATCAACAAAAACCATCATTTCAGATCGGGACTTCTGAGCGTGGATCGCGAATCATTTGATTTAGATCAAAACTTCGGAGCGGGTTCGTAGTGCCGATCTAAGTCAAATGATTCGCGATCCGATTGGAGCGCTTCGAAACAGGGAATAATTTTGCGATGCAATGTTTAAACTAATTCGGATGAATAATCGAAGTCACGAGTTTGAATCAATCGGAGCGGTTCCAGAATAAATGACTCACTCAGTTCAATCAGTTTGTCTGTTCCTCCGCTTTTCACGTCTTCAGTTTACTTGACACTGTCAGCACTACTACTGACTTAGCTCGTCATTTCATTAACTGAAATACACGTAAAAAGTATGATGTTTACAGATAAAAATATACATATTTCCAAAGTTAACATCCAATACATATTCAGGTGAGATAGCCAGTTTACTGCTAACTAGTGAAAGCTCCATTAAAATGATGAGCTGCAGCTCAAAATACAGGTTAGATGGAAACATTGATCATTATAATAGAGTTTGTAGCTTAATTCACTATATTTGAAATAGTTTACGTTGGTGACAGTTCAATAGGAAATCAGTTTAAAGCATCCAGTCATCTCATACCACTGAAGTGAATGTTCAACTTATCAACATATATTATAATAAACATGTGAGAACGTATTGTTGTATCTGATTGTATCAGTCTATATAGAGTGATAGTCAAAGAGCAAATGGGAGAAGCAGATGAACACAAAACAGCAGAACAACATAAAGTTAAAGAGGGTAAACTTTATCATTCAGCTGAACTGTGCTCGTATGTTTTAAACACTTCAGCTGTTATATGTTCTTACTCCATACATGTTTTAAAATGTGTCCTCAAAAGCATGCAGTTTTCTAGAGTATTTCTTTAACTTCTCAGGTAATATCAGTGGTATGAACCATGCGGCTGAAATCACAACAACAATGGGTACATACTTATATGTTTAGTTGCTTGATCAATATGATTGCTAGGGACAATTTAGTAGTCGCTGGATATTGGTAGGGACACGTCATAGCGTCTCTACTCAATTCTACGCCCTTGCTTTTGGGATCTTGCCCAATCTGAGCAGTTTGACGCCTTTAAGAATTGTGTGGAAACTTTAGAGGACAGACTTACGCCTGGATTTTCTCTCCATTTCATTGCATTGCTGTTTAGGAGAAACAATGGAGATGCTAAAGAATCACTCAGAGGTTTCTTTCCTATAGGTTGGGCTGTAGAGCAGTTGGACTTCTCTGTATATTAAAAAGCAAGCTAAAAGAGATATCAGGCTATCAGTTGAACTGTTGAACTGTTCAGACGCGTCACTCCTCCAGCGCTCAAACAGCCTCTGTAAATATAGTATAAAAACGTGACCTAGAAAATGAATCCTTGAATCAATTATTTTGCATTGGAAGTAGTTTTATCCCGGCAATGACGAACCATGAACTTGCTCGACTTCTCTGCTGCCATTCATGTGACTCTTTAAAGAAACATTGAAATCAGCTCATTTAAAATACAAAGAAAAGAGAGATGCATAAAAACAGTCGTTTGGGGTAATTAATGTTGCAGTGGCCATCGGTTGATGAATGCACACTAACGAGGTGCTGACTCAATCAACATCAGCCTGAACGCTGTGAACGGCACATTCACTATTCCAGGGCTGCCCGATTATGGCAAAAATCATAATAATTTAACATGATTACTCATTGATGGAAACATCAAGCAATGATTTCTTTGAACTTAACTTTTCTTTGAACTGAAAAACAAATAATAAAATAAATATAATATCATAAATAAAATATATATAAAAATTATATTATACATATACATTTTATTGGAAACGTTGTGCAAGTATTGGACTTATTATTGGTCTTTTTAATTGTTAGACCTACCTACTGTACTGAGGTCACAATTATTTAATATGATTATTTATTAACTTTGGAAACATCATGCATTTATTAAACTTTTATTATTATTATTATTATTTTAAATGTTCTTTTTAACGGTGGATTTCCTTGAACTTTAAATGAAAAAATAAATTAATTAATTAATTAATGAAAAATATCATAAATGAAATCTATCATAATTTATATATTTAACCATTCATTTTAACTGGAAAAAATAAAACATTATAAAATAAATGTAAAAAAAAAAATAAAAAATACAAAATATATTTTTTTATAAAAATAAAAAAATAATATATTATATATTAATTCTTATATGATTATATGACATATTATAGAATAATTATTAAAAAAAATGAAAACATTCAAAACTTTTTAATGATGGATTTGTTTCTAACAAACACTCACTGGACTGGAGTGGTGTGGATTACTTGTGGATTATTGTGATGTTTTTATCAGCTGTTTGGACTCTCATTCTGACGGCACCCATTCACTGCAGAGCATCCATTGCTGAGACACTGATGCAATGCTACATTTCTCCAAATCTGATGAAGAAACAAACTCATCTACATCTTAGTGAGTAAAGTTTCAACAATTTTTCATTTTTGGGTGAATTATTTCTAAAAACAATGTTATTGGTAGCAGCTATAAATATGTTTAACTAACTTGCTAAACTTGTCTCCAGCCTGTTGCTGAAGACTTGTTTCTTTAAATGCTTAAAATGTGACCGCAGTCGAACTGTGATTGCACAAGTACTTGTTTGTCTTTGTCTTCTAGCACACAAAAACACACAAACAAACACGATGACAAAAGCCTCAGTCTCCCACTCTTCAGGAGTTGACGTCAGCTCACAACACTTCACATTTTCAGAACAATACAGATCTGTTTTATAACCGCACAAAAGTGCGACGGAGGCCAATTGTACTTGTCTGCGCTCTCAGCCACATCTAAATAACTTCATCAGGTTCTGCGTCTCAGGTCGTTGGGAAATGGCAGTCAGCTAGAGAGACTGCTTTAATCTTCTTTGAGGTCTCGTCTGGAACAATGCATTCATTGTGAGCTTCAGATGGACCTGAGAATATGATGTTTTGGGCTGGAATCTGAATTCGAGGGGGAGATTTGAGGTCGATCCACTCCTCCGTTGTGATGACAGACAGACTGGGTGTCAGACGCACAGCTGTTCTCAGGACAGTGGTTTTTACTCATAGCTGTGTTTGGTCTGACCACATGCGCTAAAATCAAAGTGTCCTCTGTCTCATTTCTGCCAAACGTGCCCTCAGCACTTTCATTTCCACAAACTCCAGCCATCGCTCTTGTTTTCTCACTCATTATGTCATCATTGGTCATCACTGTAGCAGGGCTTTCCCTTCATTTTAATGGAATGCAGGCTTCAGCCCATTAAGTGCCTGTAATCTACCTAGATTAGTGGAAATAATTCACATTTTTCCACGACTTTTATTTGTTTTTTAGTTTGCTAGAAAATATATTTATATTATTTATAAATAATATTATATTATTTATATTACTATTAAATATATAAATAATATAAATATATATGTATAAATAATATATACTATATATAATAAATATTTATAAGGATTGTTGTTTAGGGATGTAGGAAATGTTTGCGGTTATTCGGAAAACTCAGTTATTCGGTTGATTGATGAATTAATAATGGTGCTGCAATGATTTTACATGTATTTATTTATTTGTTTGTTAATGAATGATTATTGTTTATGGATGTAATAAATTTACAGGGCTATCCAGAAAAGATTTGTTGATTTTATTAATTATCTTTTCACTTATAACTTTATATTGGACCATTTATTTATTTATGAATGATTCATTATTGTTAATGGATGTAATAAATTTATGAGGCTATTCAGAAAAGATGTGTTGATTATAATTGATAATTTTGCTATAATGACTTTATAGTACACAATTAATTAATTAATTTTTCATGATTGTGTCTAGATGTAATATACATTTATGGGGCTATTCTAAAAAGATTTGTTGATTTTATTAATTATCTTTTTACTTATAACTTTATATTGGACCATTTATTTATTTATGAATGATTCATTATTGTTAATGGATGTAATAAATTTATGAGGCTATTCAGAAAAGATGTGTTGATTATAATTGATAATTTTGCTATAATGACTTTATAGTACACAATTAATTAATTAATTTTTCATGATTGTGTCTAGATGTAATATACATTTATGGGGCTATTCTAAAAAGATTTGTTGATTTTAATTTATAATTTTTCCATAATTTATATTATGCCATTGATTGATTGATTATTTATGGATTTAATAAATTCACAGGGCTATCAAGAAAATATTTTATTTTAATTTATATTTTTTATATAATGACTGTATTACACTATTCATTCATTCATTATTGTATATGTATGTAATACATTTGTGACCCTGGAGCACAAAAGCAGTCTTAAGTCGCTGGGGTATATTTGTAGAAATAGCCAAAAATACATTGTAAGGGTCAAAATGATTGATTTTTCTTTTAAGCCAAAAATCATAAGGATATGAAGTAAAGATCATGTTCCATGAAGATATTTTGTAAATTTCCTACCATAAATATATTAAAACTTAATTTTTGATTAGTAATATGCATTGCTAAGAACTTCATTTGGACAACTTTAAAGATGATTTTCTCAATATTTAGATTTTTTTGCACCCTCAGATTCCAGATTTTCAAATAGTTGTATCTCGGCCAAATATTGTCCTATCCTAACAAACCATACATCAATGGAAAGCTTATTTATTCATTATGTATATATCTAAAATGGACCCTTATGACTGGTTTTGTGGTCCAGGGTCACATTTATGGGGCTATTCAAAAAAGATTTGTTGATTTTTATTAATAATTGTGCTATAATGACCTGGCACAGTCCGTATCGTCTCGTCTCGTCTCGTGTGCTCGGTGCAGCTCTGGCTGTGGAGGACAGATTGTGTGGTTTTGGAGAGCGTTCAGCCGGCCGGTGCTCGGGTCTGTTCCAGATCTCCTGCAGTCTCTCCAGCGGCTCGACCTTATCATGTCAGAACACAGTCACCGTCCTGAAGAAGAGCTCGCTCTCAAACCACAGCTCGCCATAACTAAATCAGAGTCTTTTCCACTGTATAACCTTTTTTTAAATCTTACCTTCACTAAAGTTTCATTCAGAAAATTTGAAGGTATAGTTAACCTAAAAAAAAAACATTAAAATTCTGGCATTATATCTAAAATGTTGTCAAGACATTTTTTTATATTGTTTATATATTTATATTATACTATTTATTTATAATTTGGAATTATATTATAAAATATATATTTTTATTTCATATTTATTTTTAGAGACCAAGTTTTTATAGTTACAGGTATAATAAATAATATAAATAAATATTTATACGGATTATTGTTTAGGGATGTAATAAATTTATGGGCCAATCCAATTCAAAACAACTGGATTTTGCACAGTGTTGTACTGTATTGTTACTGTAATACTGGAGGCAGTCAGTAATCACATATAATAAGTGCATTCAGAAGCATGTTTCGTGCATCAGAGGCCTAATAAATGCAGAGAGGCAGCTGGAGGTTCAGTCCTGCACTGATTTGGTCACGCAGGAGCCCGTTCTAATGCAGTATTTATGTCATGTTTGTCTGCCGCAAGCCATGTGTTCTCTCATATCCGTTCGTTCTGATGCACGTGCCACTTACACACTTTCACTGATGTGCAGCGGTGCACACTGAGAAACATCATGTCGTGATCAGCACTTTTCTTGGATTTCAGTAAATATAAATGTGCTTAAAGGCCTAATAAATGCAGAGAGGCAGCTGGAGGTTCAGTCCTGCACTGATTTGGTCACGCAGGAGCCCGTTCAGGGATGCAGTATTTATATGCCCGTTCTAATGCAGTATTTATGTCATGTTTGTCTGCCGCAAGCCATGTGTTCTCTCATATCCGTTTGTTCTGATGCACGTGCCACTTACACACTTTCACTGATGTGAAGCGGTGCACACTGAGAAACATCATGTTGTGATCAGCACTTTTCTTGGATTTCAGTAAATATAAATGTGCTTAAATTTGAAGTGTGCCATTTTTTTCCCAATTTGGCCATTTCCGACATATTCAGCACTATGACTGTATTTTAAATCATCAGTCTTTGTATGTTTGAGTTCTGGGAACCTGTTTGAACACCATGATGATGTTATTGGTGCATAAATGACACACTTCACCTCCTGAAACAAGAAAATATTGTCCAAAATATAGCTGGTTTTAAACTAAAATAAATAAATGTAATGAAATATTTTAAAAATACTTTTTATTAAATAAATTGAAGCTTAAATATTTAATATAAATATTTATAAATATGTAATTTTATCACATTATATATATAATAATTTTATTTAATTCAAATTAGTAATTTAATTCAATATTTTTTAATAATTAAAACAATTAAGAAAAGCTCATTTAATTAAATATTTTTCCTAATTATTTTAAAAATAAATGTAATGTTTATATTACAATATGTGATTACAGTTACATTGAAATCTCCCTAATAAGTGTACAAGGATGATTTGAAGAATAAATAAATAACATTTACATGCTTTTCCTTCATTGCTCACGTGAGTTCACGTCAGTTCATGTTAACCTTTAGTCTCTTTTCCCCCTCAGAACTTCAGCCTCTTGGCCCATTTGAGAGTGTAAAACGCAGAGACAGGCCTTTACTGTGTTTCATTAGTTGTTTTCATTGTTTCATTAGTATTTGGGTTACCCATAAACAGCAGACTGTTCACTCATATGGTGTCTGCAAACCTTTAGGCCTCTGTGAGAAGCGCTCTCATAAACAGCTGGCAGTGATCCTGTTCAACTAGCCTATATAAAACACGTCTATAAATGCCAGCCTCACCCTTCAGCACACGACCTCCACAAATAGAAATCCGCCTCTTTATTTTACCTTTCTATGTTTAGAGGATGCCTTTGTTTAGATTGCGGTCATGGCGTGATGAAGAGCCAGAGCGCACCGTTTATAGCTGTGGCCCGAGAGCGTCTCTTGTGTGGGGAGTCAGTGATGGCGGGCGTTTGCGGGCGTCATGGTGCCACTTTCACGGGCGGCACTCAGCAGCGGTTTGATTGAAAACATCCGCGAGACCCTGAACTCTTGTGATGTTCGACGGGACATCACCCACCTACGTAGGCAACATTTGAAGGCGTCATGGCTGTCCAAATGGTAGGAATGCTGCCTTTCTGTTTACCCGAAATCTGTGGCCTGCTGCATGTATCCTTCATGAAGAGGTCAATCACATCAAGCATTGGGACAAGCTCATTAAAAAAAAGGAAATGTTGATTATAAATATACTTATAAGGTTGATTGTTATCATTGTTCCGGACAATGAAAGAGCATACGAGCTGTTCACATGCTGCGTTTGCACTTTCTGTTTTAGATCCCTGACGGTGCGGACCTTCTGTTTTACACGCTGTCCTCGCTGCTGCTCTAAATGAGAGGTTATTTCATTTAATAATATATGGAGGAGCCGCTTTTGCCCGTGTGAATTATATATGTGCAGCTCAGCAGTGACTCCGAGCTCCAGCATGTTTACAGCGGTTCAGACATGTAAGAAACCTGCACACTTTACTGTCCGCTAATTGGTTCTGTGTTCAGTGTGCTGGGATAAACATAAACAGATATAACACACAAACTGAGATGGAATTAATAGTGCATGATGGACTCATATTGACTGGTTTTATTATTCTTCTATGCTGTCTTTGTCAAGATTTTCAAACATTTCTCCTTCTATGTTCCACAGGAAAAAAAAAATACTTTGGAATGGCGTTATGCTAAGTAAAGAGAATATTAATTTCAAGGTGAGCTTGTTTAAAATTCACCCAAAGATGATTTTAAAGATCATCTGCAGACTTAAACAGGGAGGTCCTCTAGTGGACATCTTAAAAAATGCAAACAAATATTTATTTTCCTTTTTTAAAGGGGTCATATGATGTTACTAAAAAGCTTTAGTCTTTGCAACTTTACAGATCTTCTTTATGCACCAAGAGCTTGAAACACTCCAAAGAGAAAGGAAAACTTGAAATCGCATCATATGACCCCTTTAAACGAAATATGTTTGTAATTAGTTTTTCAGCATTATAAAACAGATAGTTCCCTCTGATTCAGAGCTGTTGTAAAATGCTTATGAACACACACCTGTGATTGACTATATGTTCTATATTAATATATTGTATTTAAGCAATTAATTATTTATTCAGCGAGGATGCATTTAATAGACCAAAAGTGACAGTAAAGACATTTGTAATGATACAAAAGATTTATATTTCCAAGAAAAGCTGTTCTTTTTGGCTCCTTCAAAAAATATATCACAGTTTCAACAAAACTCAT
This sequence comes from Sinocyclocheilus anshuiensis, assembly GCF_001515605.1. Classification (NCBI taxonomy): domain Eukaryota; kingdom Metazoa; phylum Chordata; class Actinopteri; order Cypriniformes; family Cyprinidae; genus Sinocyclocheilus; species Sinocyclocheilus anshuiensis. The sequence goes on along the minus strand of NW_015540875.1, from coordinate 411,824 downwards.
GCAGCAGCAAAACTTTTTTTTTCTCCCTCCTTCAGCATGTTTTCCAGACTTCAAAGGATTTTCCCGCCCCTTTCCTGAAGGACCAGATGTGTTTCAGGCATCTTTCAGCATTATAAGGTGAGTATTACGGGTCACCCTGGAGGTCCAACTGCCTGGAACAAAGAAACACTTTCTGCCAACTGTTACCAAACAAACTACAATTAAGCATTATAGTCTACCAGATCCTCAGCTCTAAACTCCCACATATTCAGAGCGACGTCTGTTGTCTTTGGTTTTTAGCTACTCACAGCAAGTTATTGCTGATTCAGACGTGTATTTATTGGTAAAACTTCTTAAGTAGTCGGTAACAGGAATATGCGGTGATTTGGAGCACATGTGATTGTAGGGCGATCAGAGAAATCAAAGTGATTTTGTTTGGCTGATTTGACTAGAGCCAATTATCTAGCGGCCAACAGTCAACAGCGCCATCTGCCGGACAAACATACACATCACATTTCTATCATCTATTTTTTTATTTTTGCCTGTGATTTTCTTTTTAAGTTTTTATTTTCTATATTATAAAAATTATTACATAATATTATAATTTTTTACATTTTATATTTTTTAATATTTTAAAAAAGTTGTTATTACATGTTTTGGTGATTTATATGGGTGACATATCACAAAAAATGACACAGGCGTTCTAGCAGAGGCACCCCAGATGCAGTTCATCACGTTATTTACACAAAAAGTCACACTGTACTTTTTATGGGCCAGTGCAGATCCAGAACGCAATCTTTGCTAAAAAGGAATGATTTGTGGTCAACAAAATCATCTGAGCGAGGACAATAAATCCTGAATTCATTTGAAACTACCTGAGGTTGATGAGTGTAAGATAATAAATCACAATTCACACACACACACACACACACACACACACACACACAGCATGTCTGGACCAGTGTGTGTTATGCAAGTATTCTTCAGCTTTTGACTGCTGTATACAATCCAAGCACATTTTCATTAGCGTACATTGATTGGGTTGTTCTGTAAATTACATTTCGGTACTTCTTGTAATGTTTCAAAAGTTTGGCACGATTTGTTTTTTTTTTGTTTGTTTTTTTGGAAGGTGGTGTAATTATTTCCAGAGCTTGTCTCGGCTATGAAATATCACACTACCATGCTATACTTACTATACACTGTGCACAGTATGTGAATTCACAGTTTATGCATGCATATGAACGTAAAACATATAACAGTGCTACTGTAAATACTGTATGCCACAATGCAATGCACTCAATGCGACCTTCCATTGTGATAAACCAACTTGGTAAACATGCAAGTTCATGTAGATCATACTGTCAAAAGATTTGCAAGGTTCAAATGCAAAATAGCATGTTTAGATGATAATCAGACTTTACTCACTGAACTAAACATGCAGCATGATGAGGTCATGTGACAATATCTGAATGCATACTGTTTCAAAACTTATTAGTGAAAACATTCAGGCCTGGTTGAGAAATAGTTTGTTATTGAAGAAGATTTAAATGTCATTAACTATTGCATCAGTGCATATATGCTTTTATGATGTTTGTCCAGACATTACAGCATGAATATAATCATGTTGTTTGTTAGTGACAGAGACATTTATTTAAAGTGGCATTTGTCATAATTGTTCATGGTGTCATCGAAACACTTAACTTTGATCCAGGATGAAATAGTAACTATTTTAGGAGTCTAATAAGAGCAGCTCACCGATAACTGTGTTTGTGCTGAATATGATGATCTGATGCCTTTCATTTCTGCATGTTTGATGTCGTGTTCTTCTGTGGTTTTGTTTCTGCAGTGGTGGAGAAAGTCAAACCATTCAGTGGTCACTGCAAGAATACTGCAGTAAAAAACAGTCACTTCAAAACAACCATTTGACCTCAATATGGGTCACGAGGAAAAGGTCTGTCATGGTTTACAGCTCTTACGTGAGTGTTTTAGCTTAAATTAACGCTTGTTTGCTTTTCACAATCTACAGTAAATGCTATTTGCAAGTGAGTCACGATGTTTGTTCTTGGTAAGAAAAAAGATTTAACCACACTTTCAAACCACAAGTGCTTAAAAGATAAAAAACAAAGATATATTTCACTGTGTATTGATATGATAGACATGTGAGCTGGCAGCACATTTAATGCCTGTCTGATATTAGTAAGCAGTCAAAACATCCACAAATCTCATATACTCAGTATTCATCTGAAGTCCTCAGAAGTTCCTCATCTAATGTCACATGGATGTTTGTTCATTTCCTGTCGTTCTCAGACATCGGAGGCCTTGTAAAGACACAAGCGTTTCTTCTGCATTCTCCACGTTCTCTCGCGTCCCTGAGGATCTCCATTCAATCCTCCATGATCCTGGAAATAGAAGAAATTTTTTCCTGAATATTACAAAAATGCAACTCTGGGACTTGGTGCTCAACTTTTTTTTTTTTATGTTATTCACAAAACTGTACATTTTACATTTTCAACTTTTTTTCTCAAAATTCACAATACAAAGTATATATAAACATGGTTTTTATAACCAATGTCTTTATAAAAGATCGATGCACATACATATATGTACAGTATATACAGTGCCTTTCACATTTTGTTATGTTGCTGCCTTATGTTAAACTGCTTTAATTTATTTTTTTTCCCCACATCAATCTACACTCCATGCACCATAATGACTAAGCAAAAAACAGGTTTTTAACATCTTTGCAAATTTATTAAAAATAAAAAACTTAAATGATTCCATTGCATAAGTATTTGGATACTTCCATTTCCAAAGTATTTGGAACAGTTGAAATTTAGCTCAGGAGCATTCATATTGCTTGAACCCAATCAAATATTTCTGGAGAAACCTGAAAATGTGCATCTGCCCCCATCCAACCTGACAGAGCTTGAGAGGTGAAGAGATGAGGAGAAGAATGGCAGATAATTGCCAAATGATGATGATCAAAGCTTGTCGCATCAAACAAAAAAGACTTGAGACTGTAAAGGTGCTTTAGCTAAATATTTAGTTAAGGGTATGAATACTTATGCAATGTACTTATTTCAGTTTTTTTTTATTTTTAATTAATTTAAGAAGTTGTTACAATTCTGTTTTTGCTTTGTCATTATGGTGTATGGAGTGTAGATTGATGTGGAAAAAAAAGTAATTTAAAGCAGTTTAACATAAGGCTGCAACATAACAAAATGTGAAAAAAATGAAGGGATATGAATACTTTCGCAAGGCACTGTATATCAATATATTAACTATGATGAGTCTCTGAGGATGGAATAGATGATGGAGTGAATGTTGCTTATTTATTTGCATGTTTGTTTTTATTTTTAGCTTCCTTTTAAAATTAATTTTTTTCTCTTCTCCACCAACCTAAAAGTGCAACTTATTTTATTATCTTGCTATGCTATTATATTTTTGTTCATATTTTGAATTATTTTTTATTTTTACGTTTTCTGTTTTAATTTTAAAGTATGTTTTTGTCATTTTTATTAGTTTTTATTAGTTTGTTTAAAAAAAAAGTGTATATCGTTTTTATTTTTAGTTATTTTAGTACTTTAACTTAACTAAACGAGAATGAGAAAAGTTGCCTCAATAAAAGTAATTTTTAAAAATATTTTATTTTCATATTTTACTATATTATTTCTATTTAAGTATTTTTTATTTTATAATATTTTGTATTTACTGCTTAATATTTTATTTTTAATATTTCAGTTAATATTTTTTATTTCAAGTAATGACATTAAGATTTTACTTTTAATGTTAATTTAGTATTTTAATATTATATCTTTAAATATTTTGTTTTATTTTATTGTAATATTTCAGTAAATATTTATTCTATTTTATCTTATTTTTATAATTTTATTTTAAAACATAATGAAAATGTTTGAAAAGGTTTGAGTTTTAGTTAACGATAAAAACCCTGCCTCAAACTATGTTCCAGTTTTGCCTGTAATGTAAGGTTAGGATTGTTTTGCCATTCCTTTAACATTCTGGGTCACAATGTAAGACCTCTTAGTCTTTGAACTCAATATAACAATCAAGTCGCAAGAATAAACCCAGCATGCATTTAAGACTCAATAAAATCTGCATGTGTTTTTCTCTGACCACTCCAGCTTGTGTCTGTTTATGTCCTGTGTTTGATGCAGCTTGGCATCGCAGGGAAACTATTTCAGCACATGAAAAGCTCAAGCAGACGATTGCAGGATGCAGAGAAAACTCTTAAATGTTCAGGTCAAGAGGTCAACTGGTTGTAGGTCGAATACGAGGTCAGTTATATTTTTGCATGATGCACAAGATCAAATTATAAAGTATTCAATATGACATTTAAAACATTGATTCAAAATTAATGTTTTTAAAATGATATAAAGCTACTGTGTATTATACAAGGTCATTTCATATATATACTGTATATATATATATATATATATATACATTTTGGTGTGAAAACTGGATATGTTTTAGTAAGAATGATTATGATCAAATCTTCTTGGCCTCCTTTGAAGAACTTTATGGCCTTTTGCATCTTTGTCCTTCAGGTTTCTGTTCCTATCACTATGTAGATATGAATTGTTTATTCATTCAGTTGTGTTTTACATCTAACAAGGATGTCCTGTTTAGACATAGCCTACAGTTTTATTTTTACAAAGATATAGGCTGTGTACAGTAAGAGACAGTCGGCTCATTATTCCTTTGGGAACGGCCAAACAGACTTTATGCAATCTGTGTGAATATAGGCTACATGTGGGGCCAAAACTAATTGTGCCTAATGATGCCTAATAAAAACAATGCAGGTAAATGCATGATACAGTAGATCTTTTGTACACCAGTGAGTAATTTTAACTTCTCCTTCCTCATGATTATAGTTATCTGAGTTGTTTACTTGGTTCCACTCAGACAAGTCAGCATCCGCAAGGGGATTGTGAAACTACTAGTTGGTCTCACATGGCTATGTTGGTGCATGTCACACACACACACACACACATATATATATATATACATATACATGTATGTGTGTGTAACATAATATACTGTATTAAAATATAATGTTATGTGTTTGTTATATAAAAATAAATATCACTGGTGCATGTTAGTTCACTTGGTTTCATTTAAAAACACTTTGTCATATTACTTAGACCCAATAGCAGTAATTAGACGCAAAATGCACATTCCTGGCTGTGTGCCGAGCTGCATTGCAGTTTTCTGGATCTATTGAGTCCCCTTCAGCTGAGACTGAAGGACAAGCGGCTCTAACGCAGTGAAACTGTGATATAGACGTGATGGACAAACAGGATCGAGGGAGGGAACCTCACTGATTCTTGGAAAGCAGCACAGTTAGTGTATGACTAACAATGGATGAGGAGGGAACAATAAACCAGGAGTTTGTTGAATTGACTGAATCATCCTGTCACTGCAAGCGGGGTTGCCAGATATGCGTGACAGTATCCAACCGATACCTAAACTCATCACACACCAATCCGTAATCAAAGACGGTTGGTTTCAGATTATACATATTTAGTTTTTTTTTTTTTAGAGTTTGATAGTCCCCATTCACTATCATTATATGGAAATGAGTGATTCCATTGAAGAAAGACCGCCCTGCGGGTATAAAACAAGAATAAATGGATGAAATATATTGACAACTGTGGTGTTTGCATTATTTTATAATACCAAATAATATAATATAATATAAAAAAATATATGGGCCTATCATAACATATGTATTTTATATTCTATATTTTATATTCAGTTGCTTAATTTTGTGTGATCAACTATATATTTATAAGTTAAAATATTTTAAACTTTAGTTTATTTTATATTTGTGTGTGTGTACATGTGTTATGAGTTGATATGAGTACATATGTAAAGACCGCCCTGCGGGTATAAAACAAGAATAAATGGATGAAATATATTGACAACTGTGGTGTTTGCATTATTGTGTTCCTTTAAAAAAAAATTGATACAGAGAATGACCATTTTTTGCGTGTTCCATCGAAGAAAGAAAGTCATATGATTCTGAAACGAGTTGAGTAACTGCAGGAAATATATTGACTACTATGGTGCTTTTTATTTATTTTGTATTTTTTTGTCATTTTTAAGTTTGACAGCACCAATGCCCATTCACTTACAATGCATGAAACGAAATGAGTGTGAGTAAATGTAGACAGATTTATTTTATTTTATTATGCGGTTTTATTTTGCATTTTTTTCATATAATCCCAGCGGGAAAACACGTGATCTGGCAACCCCAACGCAAAAACCCAGCGCCCCTCCTCGCCACTGGATGCCGCTGCAGTCCAATAAAGAGACCCCTCCGATTGACTTGAAAACCCTGCCCAAAGGGTGTGTTTTTAGAGCGGTTCGTATATTTGCTCCGCATCACGCGCTGCAGACATGGAAAAAGGAGTCGGTGTGTGTGAAATGGTTAGTGTTAGCGCTGAAAGACATCGTATAAGTTCTTTAAGGAGCGCTGAGGAGCTCGCGTGACAGCAAAGTCATCCGTAGTTCGAGCGACTTTTCCTTGTCATGCTATCAGAAGATAAAAACGACCAAGATGAGGAAAACATGATTTGAGGACTGATTTTTTATCGGTGAGGAGGGTCTTGGAGTTGTCACTGAGTGTCCTTTTCACGCGGTTTCTGAGGGGCAGTTGGTGATGATGATGATGATGATGATGATGATGGAGGAAGAAAATGAACACCTTACAGTGTAATGCCTTCTCACACCAAATAGTTGAGTTGAGCGTGTATACCCGCTTATATTTCCTGCTTCATATGCAGGTATGTACACACTTACCTGTCTATATTTCCTGGTTTGCCGTGTCTTCACCTGGAGAGTGCTTTACTCAAGCCAGGAAGTAACGTTAGGAAACCCAAGAGCCTTTTAGATTGAAGTCAGAAAATGATCCAGGGATTACCCAGTAGATTCAAACGAAACTTCACCCTAGAGCTAGTTCAAGAGCTGACAGACTTGGTCAGATAATATCGCGTGATTGGATTCCTCTCATCTTCTGAAACGCGCAACTATCATGGAGCTCAAGATGTTCATCCTCGTCTTGGGGCTCCTGGTGGGCACCAGCTCTCCAGACATGGGCACCAATCACGGAAAGTCCCCGGACAGCCATAACCACGGGCCCCAGAATCAAGGGAACCACACTCAGTCCAAGAAGCCCTTCCCGGTTCTGTCTTTGGGTTATGATCACGTCAGGCTCCCCTTTGAGATTTCATTATGGGTTTTGCTGGCTTCACTCATGAAACTGGGTGAGTATGTTTATAGTATGTATGTATATGTTATGCATGATTGGCATTGCATTATTGTATTCAGGGACAGTTCTATCTATCTGTCTGACTGATAGTACACACATACATTATAATATAAAAAATAATATGGTATAAAAGTGTTTATTTTAATCTTCAGTGGCTTTTTCATATTTTGTGTGATCAACTATGAGGTAGTATATAAAATCTAAAACAATAACATATTTTTTTACACACACACAATATATATATTTAAAACAAACTTACTTTTATTTTATTTTGGTGTAATATTTCTGTATAATACATATGTAATATAATTTTGAAATGTTTATATTTTCAAATAAAAATAAAATAAAAATAAAATAAAAACAAATAAAAAATGGCTCAGAAACGTGAAGTTAGTTCTGAGAAAATTTCCTGCAGAATTAGTTTGCATTAATGTTTTCTTATCTAGTGCACTGACGTTACATGTGAGTTAAGTCACTACATGTTTAATGTGATAAAGTCTTCGACCCAGAGAGACCCTTAAATTACCCTCTTCCCAGGGGCATTTTCTTCTTTGCTCTCACCAGTGTAAATATTCCTTTTCACACAGTGATAAAGTTGCACAGTCATCAGAACAGTATTTGGTCTTGCTGCCAGCATAAAGTCTGGTCCAGTTTGCAGTTTATCTGGACAAGAACTGTCCATTTATTCAGGAACACTGACTTGTAAAGTGACCAATGGAATGCCTGGCAGCTGTGCAGCATCAGCCAATCAGCTCTTGCTGTTTTGGTGCGCATCATGGCATTGTGTGCAGTCAGAGACTAGAACAGTGGTAACCTGAGATCCTTACATTGCTTGCTGTTGAATGATACCCTACAGTGCAGAGTGTCAATTAGACGCCTGACGTACTGCTAATTACAGTACATACTGACCCGAGAGTACCGGCTGCACCGGGCCTGTGTAATTAAATGCTTAGTGAGACAATGAAGCATTGTTTTGATAAGAGGTGGGTGTAATATGGTTTATTAAATCATGTTTTACTTATTGAGTGGGTTATGAGGCGGTTAGTGCATAATGTGACGATTGTTGTCAGTGCTTGAGTGGAAACAGAGAATGGTGAAGTTTTGGGGAAATACAGCAGACGTGTGATGCAAGAGGAGAGGAGGATGTTGGAGAAGAGGGTAGATGAGGTCAGATGTGTGCTGAATTGCAGGCTTTCTTCCTGTTTCAGTTTATTAGCTGTGACAGTTCTAGTTTTCTGATGTACGAGTCTGAAGCCGTCTGCGTGTTGTTTTGTTGACCTCTCAAAATGTTGTTTCTATTCTGTCCTGTGTCGTCCCAAAACTGTACTCTGGGATTTATTCATTTTGAAAAATCTTCACCCAGATCTTTTCTGAATACAGTTAATAGTGAGCTCATCTGGCAATCATAAGTTAGTCCAGAAGAAAACTTGTGCACTATATACGTGTTCTGAAGTCATACTATACGTTTATGTGCAGAAGAATCACAAATGTGACCCTGTCTGTCAATTATGCCATCCCAAACCCTTATGGTATTTATGTATGTATGCATGTATGCAATGCATGCATTTTTTGAAGAATCTTCACCCTTATCTTTTCTGGACTGCTCATAGCAAGCACATCTGTCAATCATAAATTAGTCCAGAAGTCTCATGAACAAAGATATTATATATTTTGAAATCTCTAAAGTCTTAGGTTTATGTGAGGATGAGACACAAATGTAAGTAATTATTCACTGGCAAGATTTTTACCTAGCAGCATTTCACTAGCAAATGTGGCTATTTTATTTATTTATTTTGAAAATATCTTCACACAGATTTTTTTCTGTGCAACAGTCATAGGCTGCGTTTACACTGCAAGTCTTAATGCACAGATCCGATCTTTTGACCATATCGATTTTTTGGCACGTTTGTTTACATTCACTTTAGACACGACTGGTATCCGATATCTGTGTTTACATTAATTCCCACCCAAAAGGATTGTCTGCAGTGATCACTATGCACATGGACCCTCGGGTTTTAAATGGCCGTTAAAATTATTTATATAATTCTCGGGGCGGGGGTTGAAAATCAGCTCCTGAATGTGCAATTTCTTACCTATAAAAAGTTTCCATTTCAATAAAATGCGAGCGCATACAGCACGCCGGCATTAAAACGCCATTAAAATCTTTATGAGCAAACGTGTCGCCCTCGCATTGGGAGTTCTGTCGAGAATCGGATATTGTGTTTAGACGTAGGTCGGATGTCCAGATATCAGATGTGTATCCGATTAAAATCCACATTTGGAAGTGGCTCAGATCGGATGCAAAAAAATCGGATCTCGTGCGGGTTTTTGTGTTTACACGTGTGCAACAAATTCCGATCTGTGACAGATGCGAGCAAAAGATTGGATTTTTTGTGCCAGTGTAAACGCAGCCATAGCGAGCACAGCTGTCAGTAATAAATTAATCCAGAAAACTAATGCACTACAATATTATATATTATATTATAAACCTTATGAAGTCATACTATAGGTTTATTTGAAGAAGATACATTTTTTGTTCTTATTCCCTCATTTCCCTGTTAAGATTTTAGCTTGTCCTTGTGATTTTTCACTTGCATTCAGAGCTTTTTAATTTGACTTTATTTATTTATCAATCAATCAGACTTTATTGTCCTAGTCTGTGACTGAATGCTGTTTTTCGTTTGGTTTTGTCAGGTGGCTTTTATCAAATCCTCTGCATGTACTGTATGTCGGGTCTCGCAGACTGTGTTCAGTCTGGCTCCTCTGCTGGTCGACAGTTTCATTGTCATTCATAGTGTTTACATCTCAATCCATCTGTCCAAATGAATTGGTGCCTCTGCCAGGGTTAAGCATTAATGTTTCAGAGTCTGTTCATTATTAATAAATGCTCATCATGGGGAGTGAGTGCCAAGTCTCACAGCCTGAAGACGGCAAGAAGTAGTTCATACAGTAGGGCTCATTTATAGCTTGTATCAGCTAATTGGCATGGTGGAAATTGAAAGCAAACCGATACAGACATGGGGTTTATATTAATTCATCAGCACAGTTTGAATGAAGTCCCGTCATACGGGTTCAGATTACATTAATTGCTCTGGTGTTGTTTGTGTTGTTGTTTGGCAGAGCAGTAATTCAAGTTGCCGCTCCGCTAGAGACCATGAGGAAATCTTCATCTATAATAACTGGGAAAGCAGCCAGTTATACCATTTAGAGACATTATGCACAAAATGTGCCCGTAAAATACATTAGTTGACCAAACACAATTTTATTGATGAATGCATTTAATGAAAGCTTCAAGTGAATATATCTTTTATTTAAGCCGGGGTTTTCCAAACTGAGGTTTGTAATGGATTTAGGGGTTTATGAGTTGATGAAAAGCTAATATTTCATTAAATCCTAAAAATAAAAGAAATATTTAATTAATTAATTGATAAATAATAATAATAATAATGAACTAATAAAAATAAATAATTTTAAAATCAAAATGAAACTCAAATAAAAATTGCATTTGTTTATCTGCATGTCATGTGACTATGTGAGATAATGGTGAACATGTGAATGTATTGTTAAATTACTGAAATGTTAACTTAAAATATTTACTTGAAGTCCCCCTGAGATTTAATGTCAAAGGGGTTTGGCTAAATTAAATTAAAAATTAAATTAAATATAATCAGAATCCATGCCATAGTTTAACACAATACTGTTGTATCTGAAGTATTTAAATATTGACTCACGTTCTGTAAATGTCACATGAGGAAATAAGTCAACAGGCCCAGATTTCCAAAGAAAGCGCCACAGAATTCAGCTGTCATTTTGTTTTACAGCAATTTAAGTTTATCTGATTTATTTGTCCATTGTTAATTCTGTTCTCTCGTTTCATTGATTCGTTACATGCTACCTCTAAATTGATCTGTGTGAACTAATCTCCCATGACCTCAGAGTGTGAAACTGGTTCAGGCTGTGGCGTATTGTCTGCTTGAATCAGTGTTTTCATCAGACCCCCGTCACCCACAGTTCACTCTCGTTAGTTTGATCAGCTGATTAGCACTCGGACAGGAAAGCGATCTGGTCTGGCCGGAGGGATTACAGCACAGCCGCTTCCCTTTCAGAGCAAACAGAGTGGCGAGGACAGCAAACATCCAAATTATCTGCTCTCTAAATGCTTTGATGATCCTTAAAGAATCCTTAAGAAGATCCTTTAGAAAATCTCAGCCGCAGGATTTTGTTTCTGTTGGGCCGGTTGGACTTGTAGCTCATGCATATGCATGTGGTCTGTTTTTAAAGGTGCTAAATTTTTACATACAAATGTTAGCCATCTGTTGATGGGATGTTCCCTCAGACCAGCTGACTGCGGTCAGGACTTGTTAATTAGTATTCTGTGTTTAATCTTATCAGCATTAAAGGAAACCAATTATTTGAACCTTGCTGGCAGACACCCAAGATTTGGCCTTTGCCCTTCGCTCAGCTCATTTGAAGTCAATTTTAAATACCATGGTATAGCAATGGTATAACAGTTTTCAAGTGATTTTTTTTTTCTATAACTTAACTAATATTAAAGAAAACTTTTATATGCACTACCATTTTTCTTTAAAGAAATTGATATTTTTATTTATTAAGGATGCATTAAAATGAATAAAATGACAGTAAAGATAGTTACAAATGATTTCTATTTCAAAGATCATCAAAGAATCCTGAAAATAAAAATGCATCATGGTTTTCACAAAAATATGAAGCAGCACAACTGTTTTCAACATTGATAATAATCAGAAATGTTTCTTAAGCAGCAAATCAGCATATTAGAATGATTTCTGAAGATCATGTGACACTGAAGACTGGAGTAATGATGCTGAAAATTCAGCGTTAATTCACAGGAAGAAATTACATTTTACAGTATATTCAAATAAAAAACAGTTATTTCAAATTGTAATAATATTTCACAATATTTCTGTTATTTACTGTTTTTTTAATCAAATAACTGACGAGATGTACATTAGGGCTGGGCAAAAAAAAAAATCGATTTTTCGATTAATCATTATTTTAAATGACGTCGATTCGATATCAATTCTCAAAAGCCGCAAATCGATCTTTTCCGGGATTTATTTCAGCACACAATTAAAACTAGATCTGATTAACGTGAATCTTGTCATTAGTCTCCACTAGATGTCACCCTTATTTACCTTGCGTGATGTTACATCAGAAAACCTGTCATTCATTCAGCGCTTATCATGGCCATACGCGTGATTCGCAATTCTCAGGTGAAATGCTATAGTATTGCTATAAATCTGCAGAAGCATTTGTTATCACGCATAAGGCAACATGATTTCCGCAATGAATGAATGGCGGATGGCGCAGCGCACTGTTTTGTTTACTACACACATACTAAAGCGCGGATGATGCTCGCGGTGTTTTCAGCTTCTGCCGTCTCACTATATGACGATATGAACACACAAATATCATCGCCAGCTGCTCTGAGAGTCATTTCATTAACATTTTACCGTTTCATTTGAGAAAACTACCATCATATCACATACACAGCAGCTGCAAGTTCTTCACGGCAACCCGTCAAAATAAAAGTTTAGTTTAACGTTATGAAACTGTCAGAATATATTACTATTTAGCAGTTTTAAGAATCAGTGCTACTACTGCTAATAAATATTAATACATCTTTATTTTTAAAGGAATAATCACATCTGTTTTCTTTTTAATTTTAACAGTAAACATCTGTTGTGATCACTTTGTTTGCCAAAAAATAAAAGGGTTTAATTTTCATTTGATTAGGATAAATTAAATTAATGTTTTATGCCTTCATCTGATTACCAGAAAAATTAAGAACATTTTATAGGGCCCTATTATTGTTTAAAAAAGGACCCTATACAAAAAAAATAATAGGTTTAAAATATAGGCATGTGGTTCTTAATTTCTTTTTATTAATTCACCATTTGTAAACTGATGTTTACTGTTAATTTTGTAGAAATATCAATAGCATTTGTATTAAAACTATATTCACTGAATGTAATAAAAAAATCGAGAATCGAATCGAGAGCTTGTGAATCGAATCGGGACATCTGAATCGATACCCAGCCCTAATGTGCATGACAATCGCATTCGATTAATTGCACAGACCTATTCTCTGCAAACCCACTTTTTTTGTATTTGTATTTAGCTAATGATTACACATTTGTCTCTGCTAGTTTCTATCTTGGTAACAGTTGTTGTTAGTGATAATAACATACAGATTAGTCACCTGGCAGCCAGTCCCAGTCTCTCACTGAGATGATGCTGGTTTTTCCCTCGACAGGTTGTCCACTTGTGGCCGGGATCAATATGACTCATCGGTGCAGCCGTTACGAACACCTTTAGTGACCCTGTAATCAGAGGAGCAGAGTTCACTGCTGCTTCTTCTCTTTTGCATTCCTTGCCTGTTTACCCCTCAGATTTACATGCCAGATGTTTGCTTAGCCTGTTCCATCTGCCAAGCCAGAAATTTGACTGACTGATCCAACATCTAAAGACTCAACATGATGAAAAAAAAAAGCCTTATTGGAAGTGTGTTTTGAAGTTTTAAATGCAGATGCATGCAGCTCTATTGCATAAGTTAATGATAAAGCAAAATGTCATATTTCTACCTATTGCACACTATATATCAACCCAGCCTTAGACTATTAGAGGAGTCCTGGTGCAGACAGAGAGATCTGACATGCCCGGTAGCTCTCTGGAGGTTTCTTGTCCCTCGTCTTTTGCCAAGCTGCTCCCATTATCACAGTCCCCACGGGCAGCCGTGTGTTTCACTGCAGCTGAATGCCTGGCGACGAGGAAGGTCTGCAGATTTCACTCTGCCCTTGAGAGCATTCTGCGTGAATCTCCAGCAGCCAGCGATACCCACTAACTAGGGTTTTCTGTCCGGAACGAAGAGGTCGGCTGAGGACGGTTGTGTAGATAGAATCTGTTCAATTGAAAAAGTAATTGAAAAGTTTTAGTAGGTGAAAATGGCACCGTAAAAGTTTCACTTGAATCAAGAATATAAAAGAGAATAGTTTTCTTTTTGATGTGCCACATTCGAAGATATTAAAATAGAATGGTTAATTTTATATATTTTAATTATATTTTTTATTTTATTTCTATATAAAAAGAGCATTAACAATAATATTTATCTTTGCTATTTTAATATTTTTTGAATGTGGCATTGAACCAGATAAGTAATTATTCAAATAGCTGCAATTAACATGTCCACAGTTTAAGTAACTTGAACTTGCAAGATTTTTAATTTGGTGAATGCATACTATTTACCAAATGAATATATGATTACACTGTAAACATTTTTTTTTACAGTTGTATATTAGGGTTGTGACGGGGAGGAAATTTTCTCACC
>NW_015540875.1:387341-397136 GCF_001515605.1 Sinocyclocheilus anshuiensis | reverse complement strand
TTTTACTTTCACTTTGAAATAGCGGCAATTCGGTGTAAAGCAATTGTTCGTTTTTAGTTCGTTTGAATTTTCCCTCTTTTCCTCGCTTTCCGTCGCTTTTAAATAGCTTAAAAGCTCCGTGCACATTTTATTTTCACTTTCGAATTAGCGGCAGTTCGGCGTCAATTGCTTGAATGCAACAACAAAATACAATGTCAAACTCACTTTAGTCTATATATAAAACATAGAACGTTTTATTAAAAAAACAAATAAAAATACACCATGCTAAAGGGCAGGCTATGCCTAATTTGAATGCAACAACCAAATACAACGTCAAACTCACTTTAGCGTATATATAAAACATAGAACTTTTATTAACAAAACAAATAAAAATACACCATGCTATAGGGCAGGCTATGCCTAATATAAAATAACAAATAACTTACATAAAGTTTAAATAGGTATACAAAACTGGAAATAGGCTAAGTAAACATGTATAATATATAACCAAACAAATAAGAAACGTAGAACGTTTATTAGCAAAACGAGTAAGAAAGCTTGGAGGCACGGCATACACCTTGATGTCAAATAAAATAAATAAATGACACAGTTTAAATAAAGTGTAAACAAAAACAATGTGTAGCCAATTAAATAAGAAACGAATGTTTAAAAAAACTTCCAAAATCACCTTAGATAAACGGCAAAAGTCAACAGGCTTTTCAAAATCCAAAATATTGCCAAACAGGCGCTTTTGCATTTTGTTTCGAAACGAAATCATCCACCATCGTCTTGTCTGTCTCCCCTCACTCTTCTTGTCAGTCAGCTCGACTCACTCTCCTCACTGGATAAATGAAATCTGATCTGTGATGCGACTGTCGTTTGGCACGCTGCATTGAGCAGACGCGTTCAGTTTTTAATTGTAGTGTGTGTTCTTTTACTGAACTAAATTATTTTTATTAGGCTACTACAAAAAATCAAAACGACGGTGGGGGTCGGTGGGCAAGTGACGTATTCTCCAGTTCGTCCAGTTCATCTTGTGCCTCTGCCCATTTATCAAAATTGCCATAATGACCGTATAAGCTAAATGACACGCGAAAATCATCCATTTAGCCTAGCTAAGTAAATCGGAAATGTTTACTGTAACTGTCTCACTCTGTATTACTATTCAACTGTAACTGTATGTTACTATGGTTACCAATGTTTATAGGAAGCGCATTAATATAGAACGTGATTAAACTGACCTGGAACTACCTGTGCAGTTAAACAAATTTAATCAACACCTGCCAGCCAATCAGAATCGAGTATTCAGACAGACCATGGCATAACTGTAATTACAGATTTAGGTTAAATAAAGATGTCAGTCTTTATTTTTCTTCTTTTTAGGAAACAAATCAAAGAAAAAAATAAACAAATTCTACTGTCCCTAATATTCTGCATGTTGCTCAAAAACAAAATATATTGTTCAGCGGAAAAAACGTTTATATTTTTTTTTACCCAGTCATTTAAAAACAACACATTTTAGAGCTGTAACGACAATACGGTGAAACTGTGATACTTTTGCTTAAGGTTATCATACAGTCAAAATCTCATACCGGCCCATGCCTACTATATATACACTGAACAAAATTATAAACGCAACACTTTTGTTTTTGCCCCCATTTTTCATGAGCTGAGCTCAAAGATCTAAGACTTTTTCTATGTACACAAAAGGCCTATTTCTCTCAAATATTGTTCACAAATCTGTCTAAATCTGTGTTAGTGAGCACTTCTCCTTTGCCGAGATAATCCATCCACCTCACAGGTGTGGCATATCAAGATGCTGATTAAACAGCATGATTATTGCACAGGTGTGCCTTAGGCCACAATAAAAGGCCACTCTAAAATGTGCAGTTTTACACATTTTTATAATTTTGTTCAGTGTATATATATTTAACATTTTCACATATTTTACTGTCACTTGATGTTTGTTTTTGAATTCTTTCCCTGAAACGTATGAACGTATGAATGTAAACATTAGCATGTTCAAAAATGTGCTAATTTTTGCTAAGGTTTGGTAACTAATTTAAATCACCAAGAGCATCCAGAGAGGGTAAAATTTTGTGAACTTTCTATGATGTATCATAGCAGTTAATATTGCAGCTAAAGATAAATGATGAGAAACAGAAATTCTTAGGCCATTCACCTCCTGATTCCCTGCTGCACCTTCTGTTTCAAGACTTTCAATAGTTTGTCATGTGACGGACACAAAATGAACATCGTTCATGATCATTACTGTAACTATGACTTGGTTCAATAGAATTTAGTTATCATATTTTATTTTTGAAAGTGAAACGAAGCCATGTTTTATTTATTTAATTTTTAATTTATTTAAATTCAATTCAATTTAATTACGTTTTTATTGCATTGCATTGCATTAAATTTTATTTATGTTTTATAACAGTATATTGTAATTTTTTAAAATTAAAACAAAGCAGAAATTATTTTTTTATTTTGTTTGTTAGTTATTATATTCTTTTAAAGTGCAACTAAGCCTATTTTATTATTATTTTATTTTATTTACAAATATTTTTTTATTTATACTATAATAATAAAATGTTCAATAAGAAATGCCATATTTTCCAGAATGTCATGTTTTTAATCATCTGATACATGCTGCAACTTTTATTCTAAAGCGACTTATATAATGCACTTAAAGTGATAGTTCACCCAAAAATGAAAATTCTGTCATTAATTACTCACCCTCATGTCGTTCCAAACCCGTAACACCTTCGTTCATCTTCAGAACACAAATTAAAATATTTTTGATGCGATCCGAGAGGACAGCAAGGGTCCTACCACGATTAAGGCACAAAGGTAAAATAATCCATGTGACATCAGGGGTTCAACCGTAATTTAACGAAGCTACGAGAATACTTTTTGTGCGCAAAGAAAACAAAAATAATGACTTTATTCAGCAATTCTGCCTTTCTGCGTTTCTGTGCCTTGATTGTGGTAGGTCCCTTGCTGTCCTCTCGGATTTCATCAAAAATATCTTCATTTGTGTTCCGAAGATGAACGAAGGTGTTATGGGTTTGGAACAGCATGAGGGTGAGTAATCAAGGACAGAATTTTCATTTTTGGGTGAATTTACACTTTAATGTCAAACATACAAAACATGATTTGGATTTGTGCCGAATGATAGAGGTACACGAGTACACCTTTATTTGTTTAGCACATTTCCCACATGCTTGTAGTTTCAATTTCACTTAAATTTGAGTTGCGGTTATTATAAACAACATTTATTATAAACACCAAGTCAAAATGTTGTTTGTTTTGTACTTATGTTTTTGTATTTTCATCAACACAGGTTTGTTTTAGTTAACAAAGGCATATCATTATTAAAACTCTGTAAACCGTCACTGTATTTGAGTATAAAATATTTGGCTCCAGGGCTCGCTAAATCGCTAGCCCGACGTCCCAGGGCTATTGTGTTTTCCAGTCGGGCTACCAAAATGTATCAGCACTCTGCCCGACGGGCTATCTTAAATACAGATCTCCCACGGGTCCTTAAAAACTCCTAAAGTGAGTTGTATCAAACTTAAATCGGGCTACCAAAATGTATCACCACTCTGCCCGACGGGCTATCTTAAATACAGATCTCCCACGGGTCCTTAAAAACTCCTAAAGTGAGTTGTATCAAACTTAAGGCCATAGCATTTTTTTAAATACGCTAAATGGTATAAGAAATGTCCTAATTATAATTTCAAGAGGTCTTACAGTTGGGTACTGATATTTGTGTATTGAAAATATTTTTGATTGACATTTAAACTCCTATCTGATTTTCTATATATATATTTTTTTTTTTTAAAAAGGTATTTTTTTATTTGGGCTAGTTAAATAAATTTTCGGTCTACCAAAATCTGAAGAGTACCTGCCCGAAGGGCTACCAGGGATTTTGAAATTTTGCGAGCCCTGGGCTTATGAATGTGATGTCCAGTTATTTAGTGTGAATTTGAGCCAAGAGCACACACACTCGATCTGTCCTTGTTCAGTCTGTGTGATTGTTAGTCCTCTGCTGTGATTTAGTAGAGCAGTAAAGCTGCGAGGAACAGTGTCCAGTTTTGTCATGCATGCCGTCAGATTCCTACAAGAGCTGCTTGAGTGGATGCACATAAACGTCTGCTGAGAGAGCAGGTCTTGCAAAGAATGTTTAAGAATGTCTAAAACAGGGTAGTTCTAGTTAACGAAGACATTTTTGTTACTTGAAATAAACAGTAACCAAAATGAAATAAAATAAAGTAAAATATAAAAAAAGAAAAACTAATAAAAATGAAAAACACGCATCAAAATGATTACTCACTTTAATTAATTTTAAATTTTAAAACTTTAAAATTAAGGTGAAAACTGAAAACAAAAATAAAATCTAATTTAAAATATATAACAATGAAAAAATACTATATAAACATAAAATAAACCTAATAAAAATGTCAAAACACAACAAAATTACTAAAACTTTAACTAAAACAATGAGGTGAAGTGAAAACAGAAAATATAAAAAAATCTTATTCAAAATATTAACAAAAGACTAACACTGGATCAGAGAACGTTTACATTGAGTTTATACGCGTGTTTTTTTAAGTGACCATTTTGTGTGCAGAAGATTTTGATGCACTGCATAGTTCGTCAATTTTTGCTGAGTCCATTTGCATACAGTTGTCTTAAAGTTACAGAACATCCTTTTAATTAATTCCAAGGTTATAAGGGGCTGTTTTGGGGCAAGAAACCTTAATTAAAGGTGGACTGCTGGGAAAAAGATATTGCTAGAAAAGTGTACATTCTGGGCCCTTTCATCCATCTTTTCTTTTTTCCTCATCTCTCCAGCTATTAACTTTGTTCCCTTGCCACTTCAAGGCAAGGCTTGTGTAAAAAAGCGAGAACATGTGAAGTCAATGAGTTATTTAGATCACAGCTTGCATGAAGGCTTCATTTCTGTAGCGGTGAGATGTTGACATTTGTTATGTGCTAACGAGCGTTTTTAATTGGATGTGCTCAGTGTGTGTTGGTGCACTGAACGCAGGTAGCATGTTCACGCTGTTTTCTCGTCTCTGCACACATGCCAGCAGAAGACGCGTGTCACCCTGGGCTCTGAATAATTCACAGCCTCTCCTGGGGGCTCATTGTTGGCTGTCTGAGGGGCCTCACGACGGGCACGGTGCCAATGTGAAGGTCAAATCACCTCATAATAGCTGAGGGATTCTGACTCAGTGTGCAAAGACCTTAACTCTGTCATAATATAGGTATTTTTGCCTCAATGTCTACTAAAAATTGTTTATATATTAAATAGCCATGTGGCAATTTGCATGCAGTTAAAATAAAGTGCTTTGTTTTTATTTATTTTCTTATTTTATTTTTTAATGATCCATTGAAACTAAACTAAATCTATTGTTTATTGCAATTGCATAATGCAGTGTAACTAAGCATAAATTATTAGTTTATTTGTTTAATTATTTATTTGCTTATTTTTGTTATTTATTATATTTTGTTTTTGATAAACAAGTGAAACTAAGGCAAATTGTTTATTTTACTTTATTTCATTTTATGTAATTTTTTGATGATCCAGGGAAACTAAACTGAATTTATTTATTTATGTTATTTAGATTATGCCGTGAAACTAAGAAAAGTTGTTTATTTTTTATTTATTAATTTAATTATTTAATTGTTTATTTTAGTTATTATATTTTTATAAACAAGTGAAACTAAGGTGAGGTTGTTTATTTATTTATTTTTGGGTAAATTTTGGATTATTGTTTTATTATATTATGTTCGTAAAGTTAGCAGAAACTATTGATTTATTATTTATTTTTGATAAATAAGTGAAATTAAGCCAAATAATTATTTTTGTTTATTTTATTTTTTTTTTATGTAATTTTTTGATGATCCAGTGGAACTAAACTTAAGTGATTTATTTAATAATTATATTATATTGTAATTTTGATAATGCAGTAAAATTAAGGGGAAGCTATTTATTTGTATTTTTGTTTAATTGAGTTATTTATAATTTTTTTCAATAAACTAGTAAAACTAAGCCAATGTTATTTATTTTATTGATTATTTTATTTTACAATTTGTTTGTTTTATGACTTTTTTTTTAATGTTCTTTTACAGAATGTAACAAACCACAGGTTGTTAAACTCGTTACTACTTTTAACAGGACACTTTTAACAAAACACTGAAAAAATACTTCCTGTCCTTCTGATTAGGGATGCACCGAATATTCGGCAACCAAAATTATTCGGCCGAAAATAGCAAAAAAATCTCTTAATAATATGAATAAGCAAAAAGGCTGAATAATATGTACCAAACAATGACTAACACGATCAAATAGAGGCACACATTAATGCAGCAAAACATGTCGGCAGTGTGAAAGTATTTAAAACTTTCAGAGAAAGACGCAGAATTAATTACAAGCACGAAGCACAGACAGGGAGAGACTGTTTAGTGCTGCATCACATGTCTCCGATGAGAAGAAGAGGTGGCTGATGCTGGTGGTTAGGCTACTGTATGATGATTGAAATTGCGAAATGGCCTCAAACGATTAGTAAATAAACTGCAGAATGATATATTTTCTAATGCACGCACGAATTGCATGTATTCAAACAGCGCTGCACGAGCTCTTGACGCCAGGGTTCAAAGTCCAAAGTGTGAGGAAAATCTGCGCTGAAACTGTTACTCGTCAGTTGCTCAGTAACATTTTTGCGAATTTTTTTAAAGGCATGTGACAATGTGATACGTGCGACAAACATCTTCCCAAATTCGTAATGAGAATCATTTATAAATGCTGTTGTTAACGAAAAGAAGCACTGAGATCTTCCTGCGGGTTTCTGCCAAAATAAAAGCCGAGAAAAAGCAACAACTCCATCAACATTCATAAATGATAGTATTGTAATTTTACTGTTGTTCTGTAAAATTAAATAAAAAGTAAGACAATAATAATGATAATAATAATTACCCTACAACAGCTCTATTAATACATTTATTATAACATTCTCACATAGTGTTCAAATTGGGATCTGTAATATATTCTAATGTTTTAAAATAATTCTCTTCTGCTCAGCAAGGCTGCCTTTATTTGTACAGTAAAAAATACATACCTGTCTCAAAAATGGCCAAAAAATATTATTTTAGTTGGTATTTAGTTGGTATAATGTCTGCTAGAATGTAAAAAAAAAAAAAAGTTCAGTGTTAAGTAAATATTTTTAAATTGTTGTTTTGTAATTGATTTTTTATTTGAAAAGCAGGACAAAACAGTAAAAAGCACATTTTGGCTATTTAATTAATGCAATGGTGAAAAAAAGTGGCAAAATAGGCCTACATGGGGGGAAAAAATGTGAAAAAACGTATTTGGCCTTCGGCCCAGTGTTTCATTTTGTTCGGCTTCGGCCAAGAATTTTCATTTTGGTGCATCCCTACTTCTGATGCATGTGCATATAGACAAATTAATACAAAACTGTTATGTTGATTGCATAATATTTGTATGGCTGTCAGTGGAGGAACAGGCTTATTTCCTCCATTAATGTTGTAGCTACTGTACAATGTTAACCAGCTAAATGTTGACCTCTGGGTTGAGCTGGAGAAACGAAAGACCAGAGCCATTATAAGAAGATCCATTAGTCCCTGCGAGGGCCTTTCAGAGGTTTTAATTGAGCTCATCTCCAGGGCCTGCTCTCTGCTGACTGTTGTCGTGTCACAGATCTGCGTATGTGCTTACGTAGATAATTGTAATGACTTTCTTCAGTTGAAATGAAGACGACGTCAGTCTTTAAATATATTTCAGATGCATCACTGTTCCATAGACAGATTTCCTATCACCGGTCATAATAACCTTACAAAGCTTATGACAAACCAGAGACGATAGAATGGAAGTCAGTCATGTGTTGAAATGTTTTCGGCTCTCAGGTAAGCAGTTTAACTGGCATTAGGGCTGAAATGTGACCTTTTTTTTCACAACAACAAACTCTTGATTGTGACCCTGTCATGAGGCTCTGACACTTTTGACATCATTCTGCAGCTCTGAGGTTCACACCGGTTTCTCATGTCAGCAGAGCATCAGTGCAGCTGCAACTGCAGGATCACACTGAGTTTTCACACTGATGTCGTTTGTGCTGCGACTCTACACCGCATGAGCATTTCATTTGGTTATTGCCATAAACTGGCTATTCAAAATTGCCATAAATCTAATTTACATGGAATGGGCCAAATTTGTCAAATTGTAATTAATGTATATGTTAATCCAAATATTAATTAATGTACAGAGAACTGAAGCCAAACACCAAAGTGAGACTATAAACTGCATTAATCATCAGATTTACTGAATATAAAGTTGCTTGTCTTTTGCTTCCAGCAGTTCACTTCTATATTTTATTTTATTTTATTTATATATTATATTATATTATATTTATTATATTATTTAGTGATGATTTGTTGATGAATTTAGTGAAATTGTCGGAACCAAAAATATTTGGCCGGAACAGCAAAAATGTATTACTTTTGCAATTTTGGCAAAAGTATTGGTTAACTCTTGGTTAAAATTTGGAAAATGTTTGGTTTCTGTGTTTCTGGTAAAAAAAAATGACTTTTGGAGCATCACTAATTATATGAATGACTAATGATTGCAGTCGTCCTGTCTTGATGCATCCATGTCCCTCACTCTCTTTCAGGGTTCCACCTGATCCCTCGCTTGTCCTCCATCGTGCCGGAGAGCTGTCTGCTGATCGTGGTGGGCCTGCTGGTCGGCGGTCTCATTAAGCTGGTAGGCGAGGACCCTCCGGTGCTGGAGTCCAAGATCTTCTTCTTCTACCTGCTGCCTCCCATCATCCTCGACGCCGGCTACTTCATGCCCATACGGCAATTCACTGAGAACCTGGGCACTATTCTCATGTTTGCAGTGGTGGGAACGCTCTGGAATGTCGTGGTGGTCCTGCTGGTCGGCGGTCTCATGAAGCTGGTAGGCGAGATCCCTCCGGTACTGGAGTCCAAGATCTTCTTCCTGTACCTGCTGCCTCCCATCATCCTCGACGCCGGCTACTTCTTGCCCATACGGCAATTCACTGAGAACCTGGGCACTATTCTCATGTTTGCAGTGGTGGGAACGCTCTGGAATGCCTTCTTCGTTGGTGGTCTGCTGTACGGCGTTTGCCAGCTGGAGGGCCATAGACTGGTGACAGTGGACCTGCTGTCGTGCCTGCTGTTCGGCTCCATCATCTCGGCTGTGGACCCCGTGGCTGTTCTGGCTGTGTTTGAGGAGATCCACATTAACGAGCTGCTCCACATCCTGGTGTTCGGAGAGTCTTTACTTAATGACGCCGTCACTGTGGTGAGTACACTGAGCTTATGAAAAAAAAATAGTATTTGTTTATATATGTGACCCTGGAGCACATAACCAGTCTTAAGTAGCATGGTATATTTGTAGCAATAGCCAACAATACATTGTAAGGGTCAAAATTATAAATTTTTCTTTTATGCCAAAAATCATTAGGATATTAAGTAAAGATCATGTTCCACGAAGATATTTTGTAAATTTCCTACTGTAAATATATCAAAACGTAATTTTTGATTAGTAATGTGCACTGCTACGAACTTCATTTGGACAACTTTAAAGGTGATTTTCTCAATATTTTGATTTTTTTGCACCCGCAGATTCCAGATTTTCAAATAGTTGTGTCTCAGCCAAATACTGTCCTATCATAACAAACCATACATCAGTGGAAAACGTATTTATCCAGCTTTCAGATGATGCATAAATCTCAATTTCAAAAATTGACCCTTATGACTGGTTTT
>NW_015540875.1:377828-387148 GCF_001515605.1 Sinocyclocheilus anshuiensis | reverse complement strand
GCTGCAATATAACAAAGAGTGAAAAATTTAAGGGGGTCTGAATACTTTCCGTACCCACTGTATATATATGATTATGTGCTTTATTCAATGTTAAAAGTGTCTAATGTTTGAATATTATTTTGCATGACCTTTATAGCCATACTGAAAGCAACAACAGATATTTTACCTCAGATCTTGAAAATAAATCAAAGCAAAATTGTGGTAGGCTACGTTAAAATTGTGAACTCCATGTGAACCAACTCGTGTGTTTTATAACAAAGATGCTATCAGTCAGTCAGTCAGTCAGTCAGTCAGTCAGTCACTCACTCACTCACTCACTCACTCACTCACTCACTCACTCACTCACTCACTCACTCACTCACTCACTCACTCACTCACTCACTCACTCACTCACTCACTCACTCACTCACTCACTCACTCACTCACTCACTCACTCACTCACTCACTCACTCACTCACTCACTCACTCACTCACTCACTCAAAACTATTCAGGGATAACTGTTTATCTCCTGGTAAAATTCACGTTCCAGGGGCTAAATATTACATAAATATCACGTTATTGGGGTCGTTTCAACCCGCGGACATGAAAAAAACACACGCGGCAACAGTGTTAAAGTAGCCCAATTCCGCGGGAAAACCACGGACTTGGCAACACTGCAGTACGTCATATATAGAACGAGGGATCTGTTTACTGTTGGGGGTTTGTCGTGTCGCGCCGCTCTGCATCCAGTGTAGACAGCATCACTGTTTATAATGGATTCTATTGTATTTTGTCACGTCGTGCCGCGCCACTCGCGTCCGGTATAGACACGGTGTCAGACTAATGTCGCTGTCTGGTGCTGGGTTTGAATTTTCATGCCACATTATTTTAAATTAGCGCGGGCCAAACATTTTTCTCTCAAGGGCCGGATGTGACCCGCGGGCTGCCTATTGAGGAACCCTGGTGTATAATGTCTGTGTTTGCATATATGTTATATGTCATATATAAATATGTGTGTATATATATATATATATATATATATATATATATATATGAGAAAAATATTCTTATTTTTAAATAATATCGTTTGTAAATTATTTATTTAAGGTAGATAGATAGATAGATAGATCTTAATGTTTAAGCATATAATGATATTATAGATAATTGTGTGCTTCTAATTTTATAGCAACAGTTTGGACAGGACCCTTTTCTATTCTAACATGACAATGCCTCTGTGTATAAGGCAAGGTTAAAAAAAGAAATGATTGATTGAGTCAGTGTGGAAGAACTTGGCTGGTCTGCAGAAAGCAGCTGAACACCTCTGGTGTGCCTTTAAATGCAGACCATGAGCCAAAAAACCAATGACTTGTACATACACTATATGGTCAAAAGTATTGGGACACATCCTTCTTTAGAACAGAAAAAGGCACTTCCAAAACTGTGGCAATAAAGATGGAAACAATTCATGTATTTAAAAATTGTATTTCCATCTCTGCTGCAACAGTTTTGGAAGTGTCTAAAATGACTGCACCCATATGTACAAGTCATTGGTGTTTGGTTTGTATATATTTAGAATATAATTATATTGAAATTTACTCTCATAATATTAATGTAATTTTATTTTAATTAATTTAATTGTCATTTTAATTAAATGGTGTTATTATTTTATATTAGTTATTGGCGGTATGTAATTTATTGTGTCCTGCATGGGCTGTTATAGCTCTCTTATCGATCAGCTGCTAGTCTCTGTATAATCTATGGGATTGTTCCAGTCCTTCTCTCTCTGGGAGAATTCCCTCTCGCAGCTCAGTTTATCAGCTGATTGAGTCTTGTGAAGAGGCGTCTCGTTTCCATTACCTCAACTGTTTTTCCTTGACTGCTTGACCTCGTGCTTTCAATGAGCTTCTGTCTCGAGTGGTCAATGAAACAAATCACACTTAGAGGTGATCAATGAAAGAAGTCAAACATGATATCAGGTGTTCAGTGAAGTCCTCCTCTGCTAATCTGAGGAGTATTGGTTGTCCCGTTTTGCACATCTCCACTGGGAAGCAGTAAATAAATGTTTGAGTTTTTTTGCACAAGGACAAAAGGATCTGATAATATTTAATGCACTTCATAAAGTCTAATTCTGTGTATCTCCGCACAAGAGGAAAAAATACTAAATCTTGATGTTTACACATTTTCGTGAATTTAAGCAAGAAACCTTGTGATGCAGTCTTAGCTATGGTGTTGAACTAACTTACTAACCAACTAGCTATCTGTCTAACTAACTAGCAAACTAAATAAATAAATAATAAATGAAATAATTGATATCATTTAAATAAATGTAAAAAAAATAATATAATATATTTTATCATAGTAATACTATATTTATTTATGTACGTCTGCGAGTCAATTTAATAATTTAATTTAATTATGCAAATAAGAAATATATCATTATAATAATTTGATTAAATTAATATATTAAGTGTGGGTGTGGGTGTGTGTGTATATATTCTTCTGATACTGTATATTAATTAAAATATATTATGAATAAGTATAATGAAGTATAATTAGAATAAATAAAAAATAGGTTGTTCATATATATTATTTAATCTAATATACGGTATATTCATTAAAATAAATGATATATACTATTTATTATAATTGACTATAATAGTTTATAATAAATATAACTTATAAGAAATTATAATATATCATTAATAAATAAAAATATATATATATATTGCTCAAAAATTAAATTTTAATGTTAACTAAAAATAGTAATACATTAAATTTTTTTAAATATAAATATAATAATAATTAAAATTGTTAACTAAAAAATGTAATTGAAATTATAAAATGTTAATTTTAATACCATGGTAACACTATGTCCGGTTTCAAAGACAAGGCTTAATAGCCTAGTCCCAGACTAAAATGCATGTCTGAGCTCTTTTAACTGAAAGCAGCTTGCACTGACTGATCTTAAAATATGTCAGTGCCATTAATTTGTCTCAAGATGCACACCAGTAATGTTTTTTTTTTCTGAGGCACGTTTCTAAAAGATGCTTAAATGTCCTAATTGAACTATGGACAATCCTGGCCTAAACTAAGCCGTGTTTGTGAAACCAGGCCTGTATGTTTTGTTAAGCTGCCTCTGGCTCTAATGCTGTGGATGCTGCTCATTTCTGATGCACACTTCCTGGTGTTTTGTCTGTAGGTGCTGTATCATCTCTTTGAGGAGTACAGCAGTGTGGGCTCGATCACTGTCATGGATGTGTTTCTGGGTATCGTGTGTTTTCTGGTGGTGTCGTTGGGCGGTATCGTGGTGGGCGCCATCTACGGCATCCTGGCGGCCTTCACATCCCGCTTCACCTCGCACACGCGCGTCATCGAGCCTCTGTTCGTCTTCGTCTACAGCTACATGGCTTACCTATCGGCGGAGGTGTTTCATCTGTCTGGCATCATGGCGTAAGTCACCGCTTCATTTCACTATCATTGAGATACCATAACAGTGTTTTGCTAATATTTTGAATTATTCTTTATTTTAAGATTTTTTGTTTTTATTGTAATTTGAGATTGTTTGTCATTTTTATTTTAGTCTATATTTTTAAAAAGTATTATAACGATTGCTTTTATATTATTAGAAATAGAAAGGCAAACATTGTAATACTTTCTCGTTTGCCGTCAGCATTCAGCAAATACGCATTTACGTTACATAATTTAAACAAATCTTTGAATGTCTAATGAACATTTAATTTCACAAACCTTGCAAACTTAGTCGAATCCAGTTGTGAGATCTTGTGAAGTGTGCATGTTACCTGCATGATCGCGTTCTCTGTGTGACTTTTGTTCCATGCAAATTGAATGCTTTAAACATTAAGTTCGTGATTTCAAATTATGCTGCGCTTTATGCATTTGCAAGATCTTGTGAAGTGTGCATGTTACCTGCATGATCGCGTTCTCTGCGTGACTTTTGTTCCATGCAAATTGAATGCTTTAAACATTAAGTTCGTGATTTCAAATTATGCTGCGCTTTATGCATTTGCAGTTATATTCATGTCAATTTCACTGTGTGCTGTATGTAAAATGAGTGTTACCTTGACTTTATTTGAAAAAATATGATTCCCAATGCACACAAATTTCCCAGAATACTGAGTGCCCTGTTGGTTACAGTTTACTTCCTTTTTAATTATATTTTTATTAAATATTTATTTATTTGTGGAAAATACTTTGTCATCTAAAGTATAAGTATGTTTATGCAACATGCTAAATTAATCAATTAGTTAATTATATTTCATTTGATTACATTTTAAAAGATTGATTCAATTGTTAAAGTTTGAATTCATTTCATTAGACACATTTTTTTATGATAAATTTGTATTAAATAATAAAACACAGAATGAAAATGGAAACAGATCTTCAAATCTCTTTTCCATTTAATTTTTCTGGATTCTGTGAAATTTTGCATAAACATTTTTTTTATTTGGAGTAAAAAAGAGCAGGAGCATGCATTCATGTTGAATTTATTTAGCATTAAATAAGTTGTAATGTTATGGGGCTTTTTTTATTTGGAAAATGTTTGCAGAGGACTCTCCAAAATTGCACGAGCGTTTTCTGTTTCTGACTAAATGTTAAAATCAATAAACGGGGCCAGATGAAGCAGGTCAGGGCTGGTTTTTCTCATCTATCGTCTAAAGGCGTCTTGGAGTCACTGCTCGTAAGTAACAGGCTGTCAGAGCTCGGTCAATACTTCGGCACTGAAGAAGGCTCTCGTTTATGAGCTGGTGATGCTCAAGTGGATGATAAAAAGAGTCTGAAGCTCTGACAGGCCTGGAGATGAAGCAGTGATTCACAATGTGTCTCAAGGTCTGCAGAACTGATCCACCCATTACAACAAGCGATTAAAAATGGACAGGCTGGGCGGTGTAATATTGTTTAAAGATTTGTTTGTTTCTTTTTGAAAGAAATTAAAGGCAGTAAGGATGCATTAAATTGATTTAAAGTGTCAGTAAATACATTTATAATGTTATAAAATAGTTTCATATAAATGCTGTTCTTTTGAACTTTATATTTATCAAAGAATCCTGAAAAAAAATGCATCAAAGTTTTCTCAAAAATATGAAGCAGCACGACTGTTTTCAACATTGATAATAAAAGCCCCTTATTTGACAAAAAATAAAATGCTTGGTTTTAATTGTTATATTTGTTTACTTTTAAAATATTTAATAAATTGTTAAAAAAAAGTTTTTAAAAAGTTTTATGTTTTAATTTAATTAGAAACCGTTGCAGTATTATTGTTTTTTAAAGTTGTGCAGCACCTTGCCTGAAAATGTTTTGTTGTAAATTTGTAATATTTTCATCTGATTTTAAAAGACTGATTAAATTGTTAAAGTTTTATTTGGTGATTTCATTAGACACTCACAATCATAAAACAAATAATCCAGAAAAAATAAAATAGAAAACACAGAATTTGAAAAAACTGAAGACTGGAGTAATTATGCTGAAAATTCAACTTTGATCACAGGAATAAATTACATTTTTAAAATATGTTTACTTAGAAAACAGCTATTTGAAATTGTAATAATATTTCACAATATTACTGTTATTACTGTATCTTTGTCTAAATAAAAGTTGAGCATAAGAGATTAAAAAATCTGAACTTTCAAACTCGACACCAATGTTTGAATGGTAGTTTACATTTTATGCATTTGGCAGATTGTTTTCTAACTGTTTTACATATGAGTTTATTTACCTTGGAATGACCTTAGCAACATTATCCCCTGTTGGTTACAGTTTACTTCCTTTTTAATTATATTTTTATTAAATATTTATTTATTTGTGGAAAATACTTTGTCATCTAAAGTATAAGTATGTTTATGCAACATGCTAAATTAATCAATTAGTTAATTATATTTCATTTGATTACATTTTAAAAGATTGATTCAATTGTTAAAGTTTGAATTCATTTCATTAGACACATTTTTTTATGATAAATTTGTATTAAATAATAAAACACAGAATGAAAATGGAAACAGATCTTCAAATCTCTTTTCCATTTAATTTTTCTGGATTCTGTGAAATTTTGCATAAACATTTTTTTTATTTGGAGTAAAAAAGAGCAGGAGCATGCATTCATGTTTTTAGCATTTAGCATTAAATAAGTTGTAATGTTATGGGGCTTTTTTTATTTGGAAAATGTTTGCAGAGCAAAATTGCCTGGAGTAAAAAAGAGCAGGAGCATGCATTCATGTTGAATTTATTTAACATTAAATAAGTTGTAATGTTATGGGGCTTTTTTTATTTGGAAAATGTTTGCAGAGGACTTTTTCTGTTTCTGACTAAATGATAAAATCAATAAACGGGGCCAGATGAAGCAGGTCAGGGCTGGTTTTTCTCATCTATCGTCTAAAGGCGTCTTGGAGTCACTGCTCGTAAGTAACAGGCTGTCAGAGCTCGGTCAATACTTCGGCACTGAAGAAGGCTCTCGTTTATGAGCTGGTGATGCTCAAGTGGATGATAAAAAGAGTCTGAAGCTCTGACAGGCCTGGAGATGAAGCAGTGATTCACAATGTGTCTCAAGGTCTGCAGAACTGATCCACCCATTACAACAAGCGATTAAAAATGGACAGGCTGGGCGGTGTAATATTGTTTAAAGATTTGTTTGTTTCTTTTTGAAAGAAATTAAAGGCAGTAAGGATGCATTAAATTGATTTAAAGTGTCAGTAAATACATTTATAATGTTATAAAATAGTTTCATATAAATGCTGTTCTTTTGAACTTTATATTTATCAAAGAATCCTGAAAAAAAATGCATCAAAGTTTTCTCAAAAATATGAAGCAGCACGACTGTTTTCAACATTGATAATAAAAGCCCCTTATTTGACAAAAAATAAAATGCTTGGTTTTAATTGTTATATTTGTTTACTTTTAAAATATTTAATAAATTGTTAAAAAAAAGTTTTTAAAAAGTTTTATGTTTTAATTTAATTAGAAACCGTTGCAGTATTATTGTTTTTTAAAGTTGTGCAGCACCTTGCCTGAAAATGTTTTGTTGTAAATTTGTAATATTTTCATCTGATTTTAAAAGACTGATTAAATTGTTAAAGTTTTATTTGGTGATTTCATTAGACACTCACAATCATAAAACAAATAATCCAGAAAAAATAAAATAGAAAACACAGAATTTGAAAAAACTGAAGACTGGAGTAATTATGCTGAAAATTCAACTTTGATCACAGGAATAAATTACATTTTTAAAATATGTTTACTTAGAAAACAGCTATTTGAAATTGTAATAATATTTCACAATATTACTGTTATTACTGTATCTTTGTCTAAATAAAAGTTGAGCATAAGAGATTAAAAAATCTGAACTTTCAAACTCGACACCAATGTTTGAATGGTAGTTTACATTTTATGCATTTGGCAGATTGTTTTCTAACTGTTTTACATATGAGTTTATTTACCTTGGAATGACCTTAGCAACATTATCTCGTATCTACCCTTTGAGTTACAAGATCTTGACATTAATGCATGCATTTGCTTGACATGACGTACCTTTTTACCCTTGTATAAAAAAAAGTAATTTTATCTAAAAATGACACACAGTCTCGAATGCTTATTGCTCTATAAAACAGCACATTTCTTTTTCTTGAGCTGTGAAATAGCCTATTATGCAAAGCATTGCTCCTGAAGGCACGGCTCACTGCGGTCACAGGAAGAGTTGTCACAGATGCCCTTTTAAAAGAGGAACAAATGAGAACAGGAGGAGCCTCACAAGCCCAGGAGTTAAAATGATCAGCCCTGATAATGATCCCAATCAGAGGTGAAACTGCGTCAGTTCGGTTCACGTGACCCTCCTCTGTTAACTTTGTGTTACAGTGAGTCATAGGTTTATCAGGTGGAGATAGTTAGACATTGAATCACACCCCATAATCCTGCACTGCCTCCACTTTCAGACAAAACCCAGTCACTTCAGCTAATTTGACACCTTTGAGACTCGACTGTAGGTGGAATTAGTTCCTAACACGTCGAGCTAAATGAGGGAAATCCAGATGTTCACTTTAAAGGGTGTATGCTGATGTATTTTGATGATTTATTGAAAGTGATGCAAATTGTTGGCATGGTGTGATTATGCAAGGGCTTGTCGAAATTCAACCCTTGGACCAACTGACTGTAGGGCAAATTGTGACAGAAATGTATTACTATTATATAGTAAAACTTGTCAAAGTAGTTAATAATGATCATAATAATAAATACCATTTATTGCAACATTATCCCCCGGTTTCACAGACAAGGCTTAAGCCTAGTCCTAGACTAAAATGTAAGTCTGAGCTGTTTCAACTGAAAGAAACTTGCACTGACTGATCTTAAAATATATCAGTGCCTTTGTTTTGTCTCAAGATGCACACCAGTAAGGTTGGGTATCGTTTGAATTTTATCGATTCCGATTCTGCTTATCGATTCCGATTCTTATCGATTCCTAGTTTCGATTCCAATAAGATAAAAAATCCAATATAAAAAAAAGTAAGTCAAACATTTAGATGCCAAACATTTATTCTGTCTTTTTACAAAGCATTCTGTTGCAGCTGAATAACACGAGCAAAAATCAGCAGCCTACAGAACACTGCAAGAGGAATTTTGCCCATGCTTTAAAAAAAAATACCACAGCAAAAACAACTGGAAATTCCAAATATTAAAGTGTTGAAGACAAGTAAACAGTCAGTAATAAGATAGGAACAAACAAATCAATTAACAATATCATAAATAAATACAACTGAACAAAATTTGAGGTACAGAAACTGTAATTAAAAGTTTAAAAACACTGCATAGTTTTATTTTCATAAATAAAATTTAGATTAATCAATTAACGTTATTAAATATATTCAGTCAAGATCAGTGAATGATTTTCTTTTGTTCTTTGATTAACATTAATGACAGGCAGAGCGTTTATTAGGCTGCTGTTAGAGCCCTGCACAGGCCTCAAATTTAGGCCCTAGCCCGGCCCGTGTCCGACAGCTTATCAGAATTACCGACCCGAGCCCGTCTTTTTTCCCCCTTCTCCCAAAACAGCTTCTACTACTGTTTCAGCTATTAAAATAGTTCAGTTTTGTATGTAATAGCAAAGTGATTATATTTCGTTTAGTTTTTTATGAAGTTAATTTAAAAAAATGTTTGGAGCATTTTTTGTTCGCTAAATATAAGTTTTTGTTTTTTTTAAAGTAACGACCAAGCAGCCAGCGGCAGACAGTGAGCTGATCGTAGCCTATGTTTGATCAATTTAGCCTTCTCAAATCATCACGACTTGCCTAAAATAAAATCTATAGATATAAAACAGTTCAAGCATATAACAATGTTT
>NW_015540875.1:376802-377336 GCF_001515605.1 Sinocyclocheilus anshuiensis | reverse complement strand
ATTTGTATAGTCAATAGGGTTGGGTAGCGTTTGAATTTTATCGATTCCGATTCCGCTTATCGATTCCGATTCTTATCGATTCCTAGTTTCGATTCCAATAAGATAAAAAATCCAATATAAAAAAAAGTAAGTCAAACATTTAGATGCCAAACATTTATTCTGTCTTTTTACAAAGCATTCTGTTGCAGCTGAATAACACGAGCAAAAATCAGCAGCCTACAGAACACTGCAAGAGGAATTTTGCCCATGCTTTAAAAAAAAATACCACAGCAAAAACAACTGGAAATTCCAAATATTAAAGTGTTGAAGACAAGTAAACAGTCAGTAATAAGATAGGAACAAACAAATCAATTAACAATATCATAAATAAATACAACTGAACAAAATTTGAGGTACAGAAACTGTAATTAAAAGTTTAAAAACACTGCATAGTTTTATTTTCATAAATAAAATTTAGATTAATCAATTAACGTTATTAAATATATTCAGTCAAGATCAGTGAATGATTTTCTTTTGTTCTTTGATTAACATTAA
>NW_015540875.1:375816-376250 GCF_001515605.1 Sinocyclocheilus anshuiensis | reverse complement strand
GGTAACTAGTAAATGCTGTAAATTTGGTTATGCTAGCATGTGTGGAAATATTTAAACCACGTGTGTTACAACTTACCCCGTGTTACTTTGTGCCCCGCGCTCCCCTAAATACAACTGAACAAAATTTCAGGTACAGTACAGAAACTGTAATTAAAAGTTTAAAAACACTGCATAGTTTTATTTTCATAAATAAAATTTAGATTAATCAATTAACGTTATTAAATATATTCAGTCAAGATCAGTGAATGATTTTCTTTTGTTCTTTGATTAACATTAATGACAGGCAGAGCGTTTATTAGGCTGCTGTTAGAGCCCTGCACAGGCCTCAAATTTAGGCCCTAGCCCGGCCCGTGTCCGACAGCTTATCAGAATTACCGACCCGAGCCCGTCTTTTTTCCCCCTTCTCCCAAAACAGCTTATACTACTGTTTCAGC
>NW_015540875.1:366276-374763 GCF_001515605.1 Sinocyclocheilus anshuiensis | reverse complement strand
ATCATCACGACTTGCCTAAAATAAAATCTATAGATATAAAACAGTTCAAGCATATAACAATGTTTAAACGTTAAGCCTAGATAAATGTGCGCTGTATCCAATAGTTTGTGCGGAGAGTGCAAGCTAAAGCGCGCTTTGCAGGACATGGAGGCGCCAGTGCGAACACTTGTGTTTTTTTCAGTGGATACGCCGTAATTTTTGCTCATAAAGGTAAGAGTAATACATCATTCGTAGCTGTGAATGGTCTACTTTTATTTGTGTGCACTCACAATATCAACAAAACGTTGTGCTTTTATAAAATAAAGAAAACAAACATGATGCGCATCCTGCCGTCTCGTCTTGAACAGGAGCGCTTCACAAAAATGAACCGAAACCTTAACAAAAACAAAAACTCTTTAATTATAATCATAATCCGTAAAGATGCACTTCTCTCTAAAGGCGCGTCTGAGGAGATGGCGAGTCAGGATCGGCAACTTCGTCCTTGTGACACCGACTCAGAAAACACTAGTTTATTAGTAAATAACTCAAATATCTCCTTACTATTTCCCCCCGTCACATTTACGGTAATTACTTTTGCCGGTGCTTTGCGGCAAACTTAAGCCTATTGCATGCATTTGAACGCAGAACTCTTCAGACAATAAACACCGCCGAGCAGCTAGCACGGTCTCGTGTTGTTTCCACCAGCGCTGCAGTTTTTTTCATCACTAATTGATGAATGTCTAAAATATAAAAATAAGGAAAAGCCTAAAACAGGCCCGAGGCCCGGCCCGCGTCTGAACTATGACGTGAAAATTGGCCCGAAGCCCGGCCCGAGGGGCGTAAAAAAGTCGGGGCCTGTCGGGCACCCGGGCTGAAATGCAGGGCTCTAGCTGCTGTCTCTCTAACACCGAACGCACGCAGATCTAAAAATACTGTACATGTGTGTTTTCTTTCTCATCTGTTTACGTTCACATAAGACAAAAATGGCTGTGTTTATGATGATATAGACTGACGTAGTTTTCTGCATATTGGTCGACAAATATGAAAGAAGTCAGTTTCGGCCCGGAACATCCTTTTCTACACGGAACGGTTCGAGAACAGACACAAACCGGGAACCCGTACAGCGACCTCTGTTCTCTGTGCTCGCACTCGCGCTTCGTGTGCACTGCACGTAAACAGGGCGCATGGTCTTTCCGTTCCTGTACTTAAATAGTTTTTAATCACATTAAAATGCGAACGCAGGAATCGTTAAGCAGAATCAAAATGCACGCATCTTATCGAATACCCGGTTCTAAAATGGAACCGGTTTTCAATACCCAACCCTACACACCAGTAATGTTTTTTCCTAAGCACGTTTATAAAAATTACTTAAATGTCCTAATTGAACTATGGCCTAATCCTGGCTTAGTCTAAGCCCTGTCTGTGAAACCGGGCCTATATTGTATTATTATTATTATTATGATTATTATTATTTTAAGGAATATCATAGAACCCAAAAATATTTTTTCACCCATATTTTAATACAAGCTGTGCAGCACCTTATTTGACAGAAAATAAAATAATATAAATAAGAAGTAATTATTATTATTATTATTATTATTTTTAAAGAAATGTAATACCAACAAAATATTTGTATCCATGTTTTAATTTATATGGTATACAGGTTCAGTTGTGCAGCACCTTATTTTTACAAAAAATAAAAATGCAGTGTTTTGCTGTAAATTAATTGTCAGATGTTTTTATGAATTTCATTAGGAACCATTGTATTATTATTATTATTATTATTAGAAACACCTAATTTTATAGTTGTTATTATTTTTTAAGTAATATTATGCAATCAAAATATTTTAGATTTTAAAAGAATGATTACAAAACTTTTATGAAGTCATTTCATTAGATTCCATATGTGATGATAAATTTGTAATAAATCATAAAACACATCTACAAAAGAAGGAAAATACAGAATTTGTGGGGGGAAATTAAATGTGGCGTTTACTTGTAAACAGAGTTATGATTAAATTGATTCTGGAGGTCTAACAAACATCCCTATTAAAGATATGAAATGAATATTTTGATAAATCTTGATATCAGATGATATGGAGGAAGTATTGTCAGGTCAGTAACGTAGATGAATCTTCTGTCTCCAGGCTAATCGCATGTGGTGCCGTCATGCGTCCCTACGTGGAGGCCAATATTTCCCATAAATCCCACACCACCATCAAGTACTTCCTGAAGATGTGGAGCAGCGTGAGCGACACGCTCATCTTCATCTTCCTGGGAGTGTCGACCGTGGCCGGGCCGCACGAGTGGAACTGGACCTTCGTGATGGCGACCCTCATTTTCTGCCTGGTGGCGCGTGTTCTGGGTGAGTGAAGTTTAGCAGGACCTCCTGAATCTGCTAATTATTCACGAGATTTCACTAGAAGTATAACTCAGTAAGTCTCACTTCCGTATCTGGGGTGTGACTGCGATTGTGTGCATTTGCGTCATGGCTTCAGGGAAGGTCCATCATCGTGTGTGTGTGTGTGTGTGTGTATATATATAAATATGCAAAATGTATTTGTTGTTATAGATATAGATATATAATATAAAAATATTATATAAAATATAATTGACTTTAAATTAAAAAAATATATTTATATATAAAATCAATTAAATAATAAATTATAAAAAGTCAATGCAAGGATGCATCAGTGTAATATTGTGAAAAAAGAATGATTAAATTGGCCCAACACAAGCTCTGATTAGGCAAAAATTTACATAATCCTGCAGAATGAATTTGAAAATGAAAATCAATGAAATTCTGTGAAGTTATTTCAAATATGATGAAACAATTACTCTGGTTGTGAATGGTGGCACATTTTTCAATGCTTGTATTTAATTAATGTTTTACTTCATTCAAAGGTGTTGTCGGCTTGACCTTCGTGATCAATAAGTTCCGTATCATCAAACTCACCTCTAAGGACCAGTTTATCATAGCTTACGGAGGACTGAGAGGAGCCATCGCCTTCTCCCTGGTCTACCTGCTGAAGACTGAACACTTCCCCATGAGAAACATGTTCCTCACTGCCATCATCACTGTCATCTTCTTCACGGTGTTTGTGCAGGTCAGTGACCGCTTCTCAAGTTGTTATAATTCATAAATAAATCAAATAAAATAACAAATAAATGTTTGATATACACACGCTTTATATATAAATATATGCACGTGATATTATATATAAACCTAAAATAAAGTTGAAATTAAAAGTTCAGTAAAAATATTTGATATAATAAACGCTTTTTATTATATTTATTGTATTATTGTGTGTAGTTTGCTTAGCATTGTGCCATCCTTTTTTATGTTAATCCAATTTTTTAAACGACTAAAGCTGTATCGTTTGCATTTAAATAGGACCATCTGTGAGCAGTCATCAATTTCCGCTCTTCTCCCTTTGTTTTGGCAGGGCATGACCATTCGACCTCTGGTGGACCTCCTGGCGGTGAAGAAGAAACAGGAAACGAAGCGATCTATTAATGAGGAGATTCACACACAGGTGCTGCTCATCTCTGAGTTTCTCCCATCTGTGATTCAGGAATATTTGATGCTTTCTCAACATTCTGCCAGTATAGAATAGATTCGATTACACGGTCTTGTTCACAATAAAGCAGGGCTGGGTTAGATGAGTTAATTATAATAACTAAATTATTTCGTTCTCTTTTTTTGGGTTTGTGTAACATCCGGTACTACTGAAAGTGAGTGTGTTTGAATGCCACCTGCTGGTCACATACTGGTACAGTCACAGTTTTATTCAGAAATACAGCTTGATGTGTTTAGAATGACAGGTGTCAGGTGTCTTTGTTTAGACAAAAAATGCCTAGAATGTTTCCAGGTCATATTTGAACACACAAAAAAAAAACATTTTGCATAAAGAAAATTAAGCCCATTTGTAAACCACTATGATTTTTGAATTGTGTGACATTTTCATTAGAATTATGAACCATAATAAAATTTTGTTATAAAAAAAATAAAAATAAAAATAGAATAAAAAGATATTTTGATTTGAATTAAAAAATAATAAGATTTTTTTTTAATTAAAATGGTAAATGCCATCAGGAAAATCTAAAGAGAATCACCATCAGGAATTGGGAATGTCAAACATTGATGAAAATTTAGCAGGAAAATGTGCTTAAAGGGGTCATATGATGCGATTTCAATTTTTCCTTTCTCTTTTGAGTGTTACCAGCTCTTGGTGCATAAAGAAATCTGTAAAGTTGCAAAGACTAAAGTCTCAAATCCAAAGAGATATTCTTTATAAAAGTTAAGAGTCAGCCACACCTACCTAAAACGCCTCGTTCTAACACGCCCCCACATGTCTACGTCACTATAAACCACATAAACACATTTCATTACACCAAATACACAAAATAATGTAATAGTTTTATCAACATCATATGACCCCTTTAATTGTCATGGAAATAATGACACAATGCAAGAAATCTTAATTATCCTAAAAATAGACTCTTTAGGTAAATAAGAATGTTTCCAGGTCATGTTTCACAGCTAAATCACTGACTAATATGGTTTAAAACGCATGATTTCAGCGCGATAAACATGATAATCAGAACCAAAACAGATGTTTTTAGCAGGTCCGAGCTGTAATGGCGCAGCTCTATTCTAGAAAAGGGGGCGGGGAGCAGCAGCTCATTTGCATTTAAAGAGACAGGCCCGAAAAACAGCGTGTTTCTGCTTCCACTCAAAATAGGCATTTTCAAAATTATATAATAAATGATCTGTGGAGTATTTTGAGCTGAAACTTCACAGACACATTCTGGGGGCACCAGAGACTTATATTACATATTGTAAAAAGGGGCATAATATGTCTCCTTTAAGGAACTGCATGACAACGTGTGCACCAACAGTATAACATCATATAAAGATGTAATTCTTTCAACTCTGGCTAATCAAACACTCACAGTATGTTAAAGCAGTGACTCGTGTGTTTTTGTCCAGGAAAAAGGCTTCCCTAATAATCACACTGAGCCTCAGTAAATGTTTTAGCATCAACAGCGTGAGTGCAGTGCTCAGTAAACAGAGGCGTCTCCGTTATAAATGGGCAAATTAAATGAATGTTTGTCCATAGCTGGGAGCGTTGAGAACATTTATAATAACAACAATTAAGATGAGAAAAACCCCAGTGAAATATCACTATTCTCCATACTAGATTTGAGATCACAGCAACAAATAACTTTAAATGTAGAAATATATTATTTAACATAACATATATTTATTATATTATGAGTATTATTTAGAAAAAGCAGGTGGCAGTTTGTATGCCAGACATGAGCTTGGATCCACTCCACAAAACCCAGTACAGAACATTTTGCCCACAAATTGGCATTTATTCATCACTCCTAAAGCTGATTGTTGCTATGGAAACATTTGCATGAGCGTCTCATCATGTTAATGCTGTGAGTGACTGGCAGAAATCGCTCTTCTGTCCAATTTAATGCTCATTATCAACATCATGTTCAGCTGCAGCTTCTGTTTAACTGATAATCTCAGCATTATTGATTGATATTGTAGTTTATGTTTCCTAAAAAGCTTATCTATTGTCATTTCATTGTCTTTAGTTTTTGGACCATCTGCTAACCGGCATTGAGGACATCTGCGGACATTACGGACATCATCACTGGAAGGACAAGTACGTATATAACTCACTCAAATTTGGCTTTTCTGTGAGCGATTTTGAGATTATTTGAAGTCTATATGAAATCATAACGATTCCTGTGTCTGGTCTTGGTATTTGGATGATGTTTTAAAACCAGACGCGTTTTTTTTGTTTAGTTGGTTGAGTTTACAGTCTGGATCTTTTGCAGCAGAGAAAGTGAGTTTTAGGATCAAATTTGGAAAGAATATGGAGAACCACATGTAGTTTGGTTCATTTCAATGCACTATTATGCCAGTATGTTCCACATGGATTCCAGACAAAGCTTCAGTGTTTCTCTGCCGTAATGACTCTGAATGCCAGGGTTTGTTATCTGGATAAAAATAACCACGATCATATGAAAGCTTCACCTTTTCCTTCTCATTTCCAGGCTGAACCGGTTCAATAAGAAGTACGTGAAGAAGTGCCTGATAGCAGGCGAGCGCTCCAAAGAACCGCAGCTGATCGCCTTCTACCACAAGATGGAGATGAAGCAGGCCATCGAGCTGGTGGAGAGCGGCGGCGGAGCCAAGCTGCCCTCGGCCCTGCCGTCCACCGTCTCCATGCAGTGAGTGCTTCCAACCTCCATAATCAGGATCTGTTTTAGAATTCATGGAATGCAGATAGAATATATGGAATTTGTAGAATGCTTATAGAAGGTGCATGGAAAGTGCATTGGATTTAAGGAGTGATTATAGCACATTTGGGATATTATAGAAGGAATGAAGAATGTGTGGAATTAATATGCATGTTTTAGAGTATGTGTGGAATTCATGGAATGTGTGGAATTTGGTTAGAATACATGGATTTTTTTGGATGTGTATGGAATGCATGGAGAATGTGTGGAAGGCATGCAGGATATGGAATGCATGTAGAGTGTGGAATGTGTAAAGAATTTATGTAATGTATGTAGAATGTATGCAATTGATGGATTACATTATAGAATGTGTAAGGAATTTAGAAAATGTGTGGAATTCGACTAGAATACATAGAATTCTTGGAATGTGTATGGACTTTAGAGAATGTGTAAAGAATGTATATAATGCATGAATAATATGTGGAATGAATGCAATTTATGGAATGCATATAAAGCATGGAGTGTGTAAGGGATTTAGAGAATATGTGGAATGTTTGCAGTTTATGGAATGCATGTAGAATTTGGAGAATGTGTGCTATGTATACAATTTATGGAATGCATATACAATGTGTAAGGAGTTTAGAGGTGGTGTGGAATTCGACTAGAATACATGGAATTTTTGGAATGTGTATGGACTATGGACTTTAGAGAATGCATGGAGAATGTGTGGAATGCATAAAAAGTGTGGAATGCAGAGTGAAATGTGTAAAGCAATGTACGAGTATGCAATTTATGAAATGCATAGAATGTGAAACGTAGGGAATTTAGAGAATGTGTGGAATGCATGCGATTTGTAAAATACATATAGCATGTGGAATGTGTGAGGAATCCATAAAATGCACAGAGAATGCGTGGAGAGTACGCAGTTTATATAATACATATAGAATGTAGAATGCATGGAAGGTGTAAGGAATTTATATAATGCATGGAGAATGTGTGGAATTTCTAGAATGCATGGAATGCGTGTAGATTTTGTGGAATTTGTGTTTGTTCTAGGATAATTATTTTTTTAAATTTTGATCTCAAATGTTTTCCAGGAACATCCAGCCCAAGAAGCCTCCTCAAGACCGGGCGCTGCCGCAGCTCTCCAAGGCTCGTGAGGAAGAGATCAGGAAGATCCTGCGCACCAACCTGCAGAGGACCCGCCAGAGAGTGAGCGCTCGCCACTTCCTGTTCTCAAACTGCTCTTTTTGTATTTCCTTAATTTGTGTGATTTAACGCGGATCAAACTAAATTGTCTTGTGTATTTTCAGCTGCGCTCGTACAACAGACACACTCTGGTTGCTGATCCATACGAGGACGGCTGGAACGAACTCCTCATCAAACGGAAGAAAATGATGGAGCTGGAAAAGAAGGTTTGAAGTTAATGATAGACTGATACAACATCATTAACAGATCATCTAAACTCTCAGATAGCTCAAAATCTGCCCATAGCCTTATTAATTCATACTATTTATATAACAACGAGGAAAATTCATCTTAATTCATTGTTATACTGTCACTGGCCATTAAAAGTCATCTCAGTTGGCCGCTATTTGATATAAAAAGATGGGTGGTCTTGATAGGTGGAATGTGCTTTATTAGTCTTAACAGAATGTCACCATTGAAGGTTTTATCTCTCTACTTTCAGATATCACAGATGAACAA
The DNA here is from genome assembly GCF_001515605.1 of Sinocyclocheilus anshuiensis. Lineage (NCBI taxonomy): Eukaryota > Metazoa > Chordata > Actinopteri > Cypriniformes > Cyprinidae > Sinocyclocheilus > Sinocyclocheilus anshuiensis. The sequence goes on along the minus strand of NW_015540875.1, from coordinate 366,813 downwards.
TTACCTCACTGTTCCCGCTCCGCCTCCTGATTCCCCCACCATCGCTCGAGCTCGACTGGCTTCAGGTGAGTTTATTCTGCTGGACCGCTGATATACGAGTTGAGGATCCTGTTGTGTCACTGAAATCTTTGTCTTTTGTTCCGAGTGGATTCAGCCTCAGGTCTTTCCTCTCAGTAAATGTGCCGTGAATTGACAATCATTCAGGCTAGAGTTTGTTGTACAGTGCCCTCTAGTGATCAACACTTTTAAGTTCAACACAATCAAGCCATATTCCTTACCAGTGTTAATTTTGACAGGCATTTTTGATTTAGTCTTAATCTTGAGCATTTGGACTGCTGTGTGTGTATTTGAGCACTGAGAACTGATTGCGTGCTGTATATGAGAACTGAAGAAGTGGTATCCCGCCTTCACTAACTTTAAGTTAATGGCTCAAAATCTGCCCATAGCCTTATTAATTCATACTATTTATATAACAACGAGGAAAATTCATCTTAATTCATTGTTATACTGTCACTGGCCATTAAAAATCATCTCAGT
>NW_015540875.1:338607-365953 GCF_001515605.1 Sinocyclocheilus anshuiensis | reverse complement strand
TTTTCAGATCGCTAGTTCGCATTTTGGTAGCCTATCCATCCACTGCGTAGATTTGGTAGCCTATCCATACTGAGAGTAGATATGCAAATGCCCCTTATCCGAATTGCAATCCAATGACAGGGACGCACATTTTGAAGGACAAGACAGTAGCCTATAGAATGTATTTTGAATGTCCGGTAGTTCTCAAATAACATTATAGTCCTGTTTCGTCTTGTTAACGAAGATGCGGCATAAATTTCATCATAGTTTTTATCATCAGATATTAGTTTTAGCTCGTCAACGTCTCGTCTTAATCACAGAAAAAATGTTCGTTAACGAATATTTTTCGTCATCGTCTTCGTTGACGAAATTAACACTGTTCCTTACAAAGATTTACTAGTTTGTTTGTGCAATAAAATTGTGGTAAATACATATTAACCACAATTGTCAATTGTTAAAAAAATCAGTCAGCATGGCAAAAAGTTTATGAAAGCTTAATACACCATTTGAAAGAGATCCCGTATTGAATTGCTATGGTTTGCAGTAGTAAAAATAACTAATTGCAATCCAATGACAGGGACGCACATTTTGAAGGACAAGACAGTAGCCTATAGGATGCATTTTGAATGTCCGATAGTCCTCAAATAACATTATAGTCCCGTCTCATCTTGGTAACGAAGACGCGGCATAAATTTCATCATAGTTTTTATCATCAGATATTAGTTTTAGCTCGTCAACGTCTCGTCTTAATCACAGAAAAAATGTTCGTTAACGAATATTTTTCGTCATCGTCTTCGTTGACGAAATTAACACTGTTCCTTACAAAGATTTACTAGTTTGTTTGTGCAATAAAATTGTGGTAAATACATATTAACCACAATTGTCAATTGTTAAAAGAAATTAGTCAGCATGGCAAAAAGTTTATGAAAGCTTAATACACCATTTGAAAGAGATCCCGTATTGAATTGCTATGGTTTGCAGTAGTAAAAATAACTAGTACTTGGTCATAAGCTATAATTACCATGGTGCATTTTGGTAAGGGCTATAAGATGTTTTAAGAGCAATTATAAGCCAGTAAAAATATCATAAAAAAAAATATCAATTTTTTGAAAAGCAAAATTTAGTAAAAAAAAAAAAAAAGTTGAATTAAGCTTTCTTCTAACCCCATATTGATAAATAGTTTTTTATTGTTTTAAGCATTAACCTCATTAAATTCTGTTAGATTTTTGCTTCCAGCAAGAAAAAAAAAACGAAATGCCAGTGGCGTAAAAAAAGAGAAAAAAGAAAAAAAGTCTATATATCTTTTATAGCATGCAAATTATATAATTAATTATATTTGTGCTTTCTAATTAAATTGATCTTTGTAAATAGGATTGATATTTTAGAATATATAACTATATTTATAGAAAAAATTTTGAATTAGCTTTTCATTTAATATTTTCATTTTAATTGTAGTTTAAGGTAAGTATTTTTGTCTCATTTGCAGTAAAAATATTTAAATATACTTTAATTCTTGAAAAGCAAAATTTAGTAAGATTAGATGTTTTTCCTAACCCCATATTGAGTTTTTTTCCTTATTTTTGTATAAACCTCTTTACATTTTGTTAGATTTTTGCTTCCAAAAAAGAATAAAGAAATGCAAATTATATTATTTTTACTCAGGTTTTTTTACGTAAAATTATCTTTGAATAAAAGTGTTATTTTAGTTTTATTTATACACTACGACATTTTTTTGAATTAGCTTTTAATTTAATATTTTCATGTTACCTTTAGTAATGTTGTGTTTTTGTCATTTTGATTAGTTTTGTGTTTTTTTTTTTGTTTTTTTGTTTCTATTTAGCTTTAATTTTTTAATTTCATTAATTGTATTACTTCAACCAAGGCAACATTTCTAATTTTCATTCAAGTTTTTCGTATAATATTTATAGTTTATTTTAAATCCGCTTTATTTCAATCAACAAAAACTATTTTAGTAGCTTTAGTTTAAGTTAACAGTAACAACACTGAAATAAAGTACTGATTGTCTGTGTAGTATCTCTTCAGCTCCTGATTGCTTCCTCTCCCACAGACCCTCAAGCATGGGGCCTCAAGTCTGTCACAGAAAGCATCCCCACCATTAAAGTGGACCTCGCCTCACCGCAGAGCCCAGAGTCCGTCAACGTGGTGGACGAGTTTGGCAAGAAGGGAAGCCAGTCGAAGGCGAGCAAGGAGGAGGAGGGCGGCCTCACCATGAAAGTTCCCTCTCCTACGAAGCAGAGAAAAGACAAAACGGCCGACGAGGACAACGACAAGGAGCCGCAGCAACGGTTAATGCGCTGTCTGAGTGACCCGGGCCCCACCGCTGAAGAGGAAGATGAGGACGAGGCCTTCCTCCCCTGAGAGATGAATGAGCTCCGGCCACCTCCTCAAGGACGTCCACATGGAGGATCACTAACTGCTGTAATACAAGAGGACAGATGTATAATCTGTAGGAAGCCAAAACGAAAGGAAAATGAACCAAAATAAAGGAAATGAAAGGGAGCGATCAAAATAAGCCATTCATTTTTTTTTGTTTATCATTGCTCTTTTCATTTGAAGCCTAAAGGCCCGTTCACACCAAGGACGATAATTATAAAAATAACGATAAAGATAATAGTTCTAAAAATCGTTCTCAATATTAAAGAATAGCAGAGTCCATTTATCACGTGGACCTAGGGTATTTTTGTAATAGCTAATTTGACCACTGCCATGTGCTGTATGGTAATTGTTGTGCCTCACAATAATGTGCATGTATTTTAAAATTAAATTTTTTTATTTATTTTATTTCCTCTTTAATTTCTTTCTTTTATTTCCAAAGTTTTATTTCTGAGGAGCCTTGCAAATTTATTTTTACAGTCATCCCCATGAGAAACAATTACAGTTTGAATAGGGTTGTAGTTTCAAGAATCATATGAGTCCAGTTTGTAAATTAATCAGTTTTGTGAACTGGATCAGCTGATTCATTGAAGATCAAGATCCAACTCAACTTAAATTTCTGTCTTATACAAAACAGTTTCTTAAAACTATCATATGACTTTAGAAATATAGAACGAGTTTGTGCCTGGTGTCCTTTTTGAAGCTTCAGTCTGAAAAAACTTTTTTTTCTTTTTTTTTCTCCACTGAACAAAAAAATGAGAGTGGGTAAATAATGACCAAATTTTCATTTTTGGTTAAACTACCATATGTGACCCTGGGCCACAAAAGCAGTCTTAAGTCGCAAGAGTATATTTGTAGCAATAGCCAACAATACATTGTATGGGTCAAAATTATAGATTTCTTTTTTGTCAAAAATCATTAGTATATTAAGTAAAGATCATGTTCCATGAATATATTTTGTAAATGTCCTACTGTAAATATATTAAAACTTAATTTTTGATTAGTAATATGCATTACTAAGAACTTAATTTGGACAACTTTAAAGGCGATTTTCTCAATATTTAGATTTTTTTGTACCCTCAGATTCCAGATTTTTAAATAGTTGTTTCTCGGCCAAATATTGTCCTATCCTAACAAACCATACATCACTGAAAAGCTTATTTATTCAGCTTTCATATGATGTATAAATCTCAATTTCGAAAAATTTACCCTTATGACTGGTTTTGTGGTCCAGGGTCACATATCGATAATAGCACAGAGAAACGATATTGTTGGAATCAGATTTTTTTCCAGCTGATGAACGATACAAACATTGACACCCAATCAGAATCCATCCTGCTATAATGACCTGGAGAATTTAAAGCAGCAGACAAGCGTGCGCTAAGTATAAACAGACGATATCCTCCGCTGATGTGGACGCTAATATCTCTTATCTTTATAATTATCGTTCTTGGTGTAAATGGGGCTTAACACTGTCCTTACCAGGCATGATGTGACTCAAATCCTAAGCGATGAGTGATTGTCATTGAGCTCCTGTTATTAAACATCAGGTTTATTATTTCTGGCCACATCATGTCCGGTTCGGAAGTAAGTGTTCCCGCCTAGCATTGGCTATGGAATGGTAATATTCCACACGAGGGGAACAGATCTATGCATTACCAAACGGTCGCACTGTTCAGTCTATTCAGGTGAAACGCTTCTGTTGTTGTTTTCAAAGCATTGATGCATTTTCTAGTTCACGATGCTCTTGTGTTTGTTCACGTGAATTGCCTTTGTTTTCGTGACGCGAGTACCACTAGTTGTGTTTTACCTCTAGGGGAATTAGATTTGTTTATCAGGAGCTATATGAAACCGGTTACATTATGGCCTTTCTTATATTTATCATACAGATGGTGCATATTTACACTGGCTTATTATTTCGTCCCACACCTGGAGGACCATTCAAGTCACGCTCCGTTTGCAGTGTACATAACAAACCTGAGAAACAACTACATACTCATTGTGATTGCACAAGAGATTTACATATGTAAAGACTTTATTTTACACCAAAAAGTTGATTGACCAGTTTGATTGGTTGTGATCGTGTTTCCTGTTTTCTTTGCTTGTACTTTATATCAAAGAACATTTTGGTCTAATAGTCTTTAATTCCCTTTAAATGCACTCAAGCGCTTTGGTGACCGGTCATGACCACTCTGAAAAACATCTGGACCATCGTATCAGCAATTTTTGATTTAAAGGAATAGTTCATGCAGAAAGGACACAATTCTGTCATTATTTACTCGCCTGCGTTTCATTCCAAACCCATATGCTGTTTTTTTTTTTCCCCCATGGAAAGACAAATGTTGATCTTAACGCAGCTATTTTCCATAAAAGTTCATAGTAACCCCATCTGGCGATCTCCAAAAAAGCATCATAAAAGTATCCAAACTGTCGTCTTTATGATTCTGTACATTATATTCCAATTCTTCTGAGGTCATATGATTATAGAAGCCCATTTCTGCCACAGAAAGTCATGGTAAATCATAATTATGACATAAAACATCAAAATGTGAGATACCATGTCATAATTGTGAAGACAAAGTCATAATTATGACATATCTCATATTTTGTATCATAATTTTGAGAAAAGTCATAATTATGTAGTGCTGTCAAATGATTAATCGCGATTAATCACATACAAAAAAGTTTTTGTTTGCATAAAATGTGTGTTTTGTGTATATTTATTATGTATATATAAATACACACACATACAGTATATATTTTGAAAATATTTACATTATAAATCTATTATATAAACAAAAACTTATTTTGGATGCGATTAATCGCAATTAATCGTTTGACAGCACTATAATTGACAAGTCGAAATTATGACACACTAAGATTAGTATGATAAAAAAATGGAAATTCTGAGATTAGTCATTAGTCAAATATGAGATACTAAATCATAATTATGAGATAAAAGGTCACAATTATGGAACACTAAGTGATAAGTATGAGATAAAAGTGGAAATTATGACAGTCAAAACTATGAGATAAAAATGTAACATTGAGTCATAAATTGTCGAAATATGAGATAAGTTATAACAGACAGTAAGCCATAATTGACAGTCAAAATATGAGATATTAAGTCATAATTATGAGACAAGAAGCCATAATTATGACATATCTCATATTTTTACTTTTAATTCATAATTATGAGACAAAAGTCGTAATTATGACATAAAAAGTCAAAATATAAGGTACTAAGTCATAATTATGAGAAGTTATAATTATGACACCATAAGTGATACTGTAGGTATGAGATAAAAAGTGGAAATGATTACAAAGTCAAAACTATGAGATGAAAAGTTAAAATTATGTCAGTCAAAATATGAGATGCTGAGTCATAATTATGAGATAAGCCATAATTGGCATAAAACATCAAAATATGAGATACTAAGTCAGAATTATGACATACTAATTTATGATAAAAGTTATTACAAAGTCAAAATGATCAGATAGAAAGTCGAAATTGTCCAAGTTGAAATTATGAGATAAAAAGTTTACATTGCCAGTCAAATTTGACCTACAAAGTCAAAATTATTAAATAAAAAGTATAAATTATGGCACGCAATAAGTCATAATTATAAGATAAAGTGGAAATTAGGACAGAAGGTCAGAATTATGAGATAAAAAGTAATTATGACAAAAAGTCCAAATTGATATACAAAGACAATGTGAGATATTAAATTATGACACAAAAGTGGTAATTGTGAGATAGTAAGTCATAATGATGACTTGTGCAATAATGTCACATTTTTATTTTGTAATTGTGATTTTCTGTCTCGTAATTTTGACTTCGGTCATAATTATGACTTACAAAAGCATGCTTTTCCCCCTCATTTGTCAGAAATGGGTTTCCATAGTAAAGACCTGAAGCTGAGTAAATGAAAACAGATATCTTATTTTTGGGTGAATTCCTTTAATACCTGCAGATGAACACTTTCCTGAAACCCTTCACCATGTAGCTCTGCATTCACACACACACATTTTTACTGCCGGTGTGATACGCAGGTTCGGGTTCGGAAATGTTGATTTGTGTTGCATGATCCCCAAACAGTGTGATTGTATCCCGAAAGAACTATGCAGAGTCTGAACTATGAATTATATGAATTATTCCCTTTAAAGCTTTTGCACCGCGAGTATCAAAACACTGGCCTCTGATTCTCCTGCAACCGAGATCCTGCTCTGGAGGTGCATTGCATATTTTAGAGAGAATCAATAATATATCAAAATCAGAAAGTCTTTTGCATGCACAAAGAGTAGATTAGTCTTATTTTAATGTGAGATGTGGTAAAACCATATCTATATATTTTACAGATGTGAACTCTAAAGGTCCAGAGATGTCTATATTCCGCTTTGAAGTATTACAGTGCTAACTGACCAGTTATTTAGCTTTTTACTTTTGCCTTTGAGAAGAGAGGACGCCTCCTCTTCTGCCTTCCTCATCAGATTCGTCACGGCCTTCGCTGAAGTTCATGCACTTGAGCGGCTTTCTGCTGGTTTTGGGAGTTTCGTTGGTTTTAGCTGGTTTTGGTCTCGCCTGCACTGTTGTGTTTGACGAATGCTCACAGCCGTCGTTATGCGATGTAAACGCAGAGCAGAGACGGGTCGCCTTGATGTCAGGTTTTGATGCACTATACTTTGACTGCAGTATTCACATCAATACAAGGGAAACGGGGAACATTTAAAAATAAATATTTTAGCCAAAATGGGAATTCTGTCATTATTAACTCAACCTTATTTTGTTATAAACCTGTATGCTGTTATTTTTCAATAGAGTTTTGAAAAAATCTTTATGCAGCTGTGTGTTGTATGGACAAAATATGAGCATGGGTTTGGAACCAGTGTTATTTTAGTATTAGTATTTAGCATTGAGATGCTATTAGTTTCTACTAATATTGTAAGTTAGTTTTTTATTTTTCTGATTTAAGTAATTTTCTTTAGTAATCTTGCTGTGTTTGTGTCATTTTTAGGAGGTTTTTTTAATATAACAATATCGTTTTTATTAATTTTTATTTTAGTTTTAGTTATTTTAGTACATCAAGTTGTTTTTGTTACATACATCTATATAGTTTTTATTCATTATATTTTAGTTTGAGTTATTTTAGTGCATCAGGTTTAATTCAATTAAAATGATTAATTTTGCCTTGACTAAAGCTAGAAGTTTATATTTATTTATTTTAGTTAACATTTTTACATTTTAGTTATACATTTGTTTTAGTTTTATGTTCTGATTTATTTCTCTACGTTTTACTTTATTTTATTTCAGTTAATGTTCACTTTATTTCAGTTATTTCATTATTTAACTTTTTATTTGACTTTTTTTTTTATTTTAGTTTGAGTTAACCTGCTTGTAACAACATGAGGGTGATTAAATAATGACAGAATTTACATTTTTAAATGAAATATTCTTTAAAACTTGTGTCTGACATGAAGCTGAATGCCAATTATCTGCCCTCGTCGGATGTTTCTGGAGTTTTTTTTGAATGGTATTCTGTATATTTAACAAGTATGCATGCTTTTTGTTTGTCCTTTTTCTTCATTTTTTTTATTGCTTGCCACTGATTCTTTTGATTGATTAACCTTATTGTGTAATTTTTCAAATCATATTCACCATAAAGCCTCTTTATACAGACATCTTGTACTTGATGTTCGCTTTACGAACGTTAACTTTTTTTTTTGCTTTGCATAATTTTGCCTTGTTCTCAGAGTTTTATCATGAAGCACATGGACGATTCTGTGCTCTGTTTGTGTGCATGCTGTAACTGTACACTGCTGTTCATCTGTGTGATCATGCAGATCAGATTCAGATGCATCATGCTGTTTGTGATTCTGAAAGCTTTTTACGGTTCATATTCTTTTGTCTCGTCATTGGTGCTTATCGTTTGGCTGCAGACTCAAGATGAGGAGTTTAATAACCTGGGCTCATTTTCATGCAGACTAAAGACTGAACAAACCCGTGGCTCTCTGAAATGATTGTTAATAAGTCTGTACATGAAGCCACGAGCCATGCGTTCAACTTTCACATGATTATAACCTTCAAACAGTTTGAAATGACCAGTCAAGCATTCAGCTGCATTTATTTTCACTTCTGTTCGGTTTACACAGAAATGACACTCTGTACCTGTAATATTCAACTTTAGCTGTAGTTTCACAGGGTCTTTTCTCAGTTTTGCTGTTGCATTATTGATTATGGATTATCTTGAAGAACTGTAACTGCTCTCAAACATGCTTCAACTCTAAATGATGCTATTTACGGACATGTGCTCTTATTTATTTCACCCAAATACAAGTCAAAGGAACAATCGGTTCATTTGTGCTTAAACATCTTGTTTCATAATCGTGAGCTTTCAGCTTCCTCTTTTGTTTCTAAACGCAGATTTAAGAGGCCGTTTGAAGCACTTTATCATGAACAAGCTTTAAAACAAAACATTTTTTAAAATACAGCAATAATTAAGCCATCATTCAGTGAACATTTACTACAGTAAACGCACAGACTTTACCTCTCTGTGTAATGTAAAGTCATGTATTGTCATGGGCAGATTTGAGAAGTGTTGGTTGATTTTTATATGGGCTAACGTGGGGATTTTTAACTCGCAGGAATGATTATTTGTCGTGGGTCCAAATATCATGAGAGCTGAGTTTGTCTGAGTGTTATTAATCTACTGTTATGTAATCTATTCGTGTCCTTTTTCTCTCCTGTTTTGACTGGATTAATTCATTGTCATTTGAAATTGCAATAAAATGTTTATTTTATATACACACAAAATAAATGTCTAAATATAACATTTGAGATATATATATATATATATATATATATATATAAAAAATCCGAATGTAGCACTACAAGGATTCACTGTATTTGTCGAGTCGCTTCAGCATTCTGGGAACTAACATTTGTGTATCATCAAAGAGACATGAATAAAGTTTTAATTTGCTAAAAGCATCTGCTTTCTCTCTGATGTGAAGGTGAGGTTGTGTTTGATGTACTGGGATGTAAGTGCACGGCTCGAGCAGCAGAGGGCGCTGCTGTTTAATTCATGGAAATGAATGGGAATCTGCTGCTGGAGTAAAAAAACACCTGGAATTCTTGAATAAATAAATGATCAGTGAAAGGCGTTTAACCTTTGGGAATATCATCAGTCTCAAACTCATTATTTCAAGAGCTTTGTTTTCTTTATTTTATATGAGGTTTGCCATTTTTGTCCGAATACACTTTTATACCTTGATTTTGTTATTTTCTAGCAATGAACAACAGATAAACGTAAAATTTAAATAAAATTCATGAAAAATTGGGCCAGTTTGTGTAACAGGATTGTACGTTTTTTTGAATGTTGATTTTCAGTTATTGATAACTTTGTGAGAAAAATATTTGAAATTTTTCCTAAATGTTTGAGTTTGATAAAAAGCAGTCAACACAACAATTTGCATGAAAAAATAAAATAAAATAAAATGAATGAGAAAGTTTTTTTTTTACTGTTCATTAAAACATAAAAATTATTTTCATTACATAAAAAAAATGAAATAAAATGGATTTTATCACAGCTAGTTGCCAAGGCAGCATTTCTCATTTTTATATAATTACTAAAGCTTTAACTAAAATTAAAATGATAAAAAAATAATATAAAAATAAAATCTAATTCAAAATCTCTACAAAAACTATAGTGGTATATTAATTATAGCCTACTAAAACAACACTAAAATATACTAATATATAAGGCCTTTTTAATATATATTTATGAACTATTGCTAGAATGAATTACTAAATTAAATTTATATCAAAGCTATAATCTTTCATGATTTTAGTCAAAAAAGTTAAGACCTGTGAGGTGGGACAGGCTAAAATCTCACATTTTGACGGGAAGTACAGGCATTTAATGTTTACCTTCAATTCATGTTAGATTAATTTGATGCTTTACAATAATACATAAAAAGCAAAACCTAATGGTTTTCGAATGATCATTTGAAGGAAGCATTGGATTGTGCATCTAATGCTGCTAAACACATTGCAGCTATTCATGGAAAGTTGAGTAATCGCTCTGTGTTTTATCATTTCATATGCTTTTGATTAAGGACCGTGAGCACTAAAATAAATCAGCCAGACTCTGCGTCTCTTTAGCATTCATAATCCTGATGTGCTTCTGAGTAAAGCCAGACTCGCCTGCGGAGTTCAAGCGAGTGAAATTGCTCTAGACCACACAGCAGCGCTTGCTGTTTATTTATTCTTGTTTGGATGCTGCTAAATTGCTGTGACTCAGCGGCTTGTCATCTGGACAGCTCTAGATTAATGTGACCTATTTGCATCAAAATATGCTTATTTGCCCCAGATTGTTCTTGAGTGCCGAGATAAGTGTCTCTCTATGATATTTAGATCCCATTACTGAGATATTCAAACGATGAATCAGACCGTTACTAAAATGAAAGTCTGCATACAGAGAGTATTTTATGCTTCATTGGGAAACATTTCCAATTCATGCCCAGAGGGAAACCCTTTCCGGCAGACTTCCTTAATTCAGTGTTTTATAGGAATATTTCACCTAAAAATGAAAATGTCCTCACCCTCAGGCCATCGAAGATGTAGATGAGTTTGTTTCTTCATCAGATTTGGAGAAATGTAGCATTGCATCACTTGGATGCTCTGCAGTGAATGGGTGCCGTCAGAATGAGAGTCCAAACAGCCGATAAAAACATCACAATAATCCACAACACTCCAGTCCATCAGTTCACATCTGGAGAAGCCATAAACTGAAACAAATCCATCATTAAGACGTTTTAAACTTCAAACCGTTGCTTCTAGACAAAATACGAGTCCATAATCCATAATAACGCTTCCTCCAGTGAAAAAGTGCATCTCCTGTTGTCTCTCGCATCAAAATCCAGCCACATATTTGTTTAGAGCTGTTTTAGACTGTTTTGTCTTTGTATTTAATCTGTGCAGATTTCTCTCCTGATTCAGAGCAGATGACTTTTTCACTGGAGGAAGCGTTATTATGGATTATGGAGTCGTATTTTAGCTGAAAGCAACGGTTTGAAATGAAAAACATCTTAATGCTGGATTTGTTTCAGCTTTTGTCTTCTCCAGATGTTAACTGATGGACTGGAGTGGTGTGGATTACTTGTGGATTATTGTGATGTTTTTATCAGCTGTTTGGACTCTCATTCTGACGGCACCCATTCACTGCAGAGCATCCAAGTGATGCAATGCTACATTTCTCCAAATCTGATGAAGAAACAAACTCATCCTAATCTTGCACGGCTCACCAGAGAACTTTTTTTTTTTTAGCACATTTTCATTTTTGGAAGAACTATTCCTTTAAATGTCATTTTTTTGTGAAAATTAGGAGGATGAATCATACGCAATGTTATTTACATTATGTTATTTACGTTATTTTTTCCATGTCTACCAAACACTCATGTGATTTGTGCATGTGAAAGTGAAGATCTACTGTCTCCAAAATATCATATTCGCAATCAAAGCATCATTTTATTGTGGTGAGGTTTTGTAGAGCAGGTCATTTCCACAGTTCTCTGAATCTCCTATTCGTCTGAATTAAACATCCTGTGCTGGAATCAGCTTACATTTCCCATTAGCAATGGCCTGTAAACAGCCGCCCCGTGAGACCTGAACAATCAGCAGCGAATGGACATTTTCTGCTGCCGGTTGCACTATACCTTTTCTCTTGACCTTTCCTTAACTAACTTTGTTTCTGCTGTGGTTGGTTGTTTTTTCTTAATGATCAACACCTGATTAATCGGGACCATTCGTCTTGTTCTGTTGCAGGAAAAACTGCTCTCTGTCTCTGTCTGGTTTGATTGGAAAATCTGTTGAATTTCTGCATTGATCGCTGCCTTGATTTGGTGTTGCTTTAAATTCGTGAATCGTTTGGCTTAGCTAAACCGAGGTAAATCTAGACAAAACGGCAGAGGAGTGATTAAACATTGTACAGGCCCTTCTCACAATAAGCAATGCAATGGATTAGACTTTGGAAACTTTGTTTTATTTAATTATACTTTTAAGATTATAGTTTGATGAAGATGTCATATAAAGCAGACAGTGCTGATTTAACCAATTTGAGTTTCACTGTCATCTGATTGGCTGATATGACTTTGAAGGGCGGGATTTTGAAGGGAAGTTAGCAAAAACTTTGGCTTGGTTGGTTTGTAAAGGCCATTGGCTGCATTTAGAAAAAGGCTTTTTTCTTTAGTCCAATTGCCAACCATTCCAAATGACTTGTGTGTTTTGATCAAATATGCCAACAGTTATCAAAGACCTATACTTAATTGTGGCCTGTAGTGATTTGTAACATGGAAATGTTCAGGTGATTGACTCAAAACAACCTGAGCAACGATGGCAGATTGAGTATGTTCTGCACCAACCAAGAAACATCCACTGATATGAATGGGAAGGATTGAGAACTGCCAGTATTATGCATTGCTTTCTTGAGCAAAATGGTTGAAATCACTTGACTTTGCATCTTTGAGTTGATTTGCATATTGAATTGTGTGTGTGCATACTGAATTATGAGTGTCTTGCATCTGTTTAGCCATCTAGTCAGGCTAGATTTAATGTTTTGCAGAAAAAACAAGGCTTTTAGTGCTAAATGTGTGTTTGCAGAGCTGTCAAGCATGTGTTTTTCAAAGCCGTTTGTCACTAGAAAATGTTTCACACGGGTATGTTTTCAATGAGTGTCAATTATTCAGATGACAGGACAATAATGCTATAGTTTTTTTTTTTTGCACAATAATGCCATAGTACGACCCATTGGACAGACTGTTTATGTGAAAAATTAAATATGGCGTCTCTCGTGGTGGGAGTCGCTGCAAAGATGGTACTGCACATGCGTATAGGCCTAATTCTTGTTGACAGCCAAGGAAAATCAAGAAAGGTGCCAGAGTTGTCTTGAACATGCTGAAGCTTGGCCTCTGATCCTCTGGGGTGACAGCAATACAGATTCATCACCCATGAGCGTAAGATATACAGGTGGTGGTAATACTCCTAAGGAGTCAACGGCCATTGAACAAAAAGAAGAAGAAGAAGAAGAAGAAGAAGAGTTGTCTCGGCAACAGAAAAGCGGCTCCGATGCCACACTCGTTATGGTGAAACAGTAGTGATGCCCGATTCGCGAACGAATCGTTCTTTTTAATGAATTGGTCGAACTGATAGCCTATTGCACATAGCTACGAGAGTAAAACAACATTGTTAACATTACTACTATAATCGGTATTAATAATTAACATTATTATTAGTGCTGTCAAATGATTAATCGCGATTAATCGCATACAAAATAAAAGTTTTTGTTTGCATAATATGTGTGTGTTCTGTTTATATTTATTATGTATATATAAATACACATACATACAGTATATATATTGAAAATATTTACATGTATTAACATGTCTATACTTATATTCATATAATTTATATAATAAATAAATATATTTAATATATAAACATAACATTTTGAGTTGATTAGCTGATTGGCATGTCACCATATTCTAATTTGTTGAGATAGTGAATTGGTGGGTTTTTGTTAAATGTGAGCCAAAATCATCACAATTAAAAGAACCAAAGACTTAAACTAATTTAGTCTCTGTGCATTGAATTTATTTAATACACGAGTTTCACAATTTGAGTTGAATTACTGAAATAAATGAACTTTTCCACGACATTCTAATTTATTGAGATGCACCTGTACATGCACATGCATGTGTGTGTATTTATATACAGTACACACACATATTATGCAAACAAAAACTTTTATGTTAGATACGATTAATCGCGATTAATCGGTTGACAGCACTCATTATTATGTAAGAAAAAAATGTGTAGAAACAATTTCCACTCAGAAATCGCTAAATTTCACAATTTACTGAAATAGTTTTTCACGTTTAAGCATCTTATGGCAACATTCACCACGATAGACGCCATATTTTAATTTCCCCCTTTTTTTTTTTTTTTTTACTTAAAACGTTTTATTTACAACTTTGGTATTTTTTATAGTTTTTGAATACAGATAAAAACGAATATAGCAATAATTTGGACGATAGCCTAAACAAACTTTTCTACCCAACCTATCTAACATAATGACGTAAACATAATGACTAAACGGCAAGTTTGCAACTAAAATCAAATCTTCTGGGAAAGCTTTTTGTGTATCGGTTTTTAAATCGGTTCATCGAACGCCGATTCGGGTTCAAATTAATCGGTCTTCCGAACCATATACAATGCTAAAACTTACCACTTGCAAATTCAAATGTATCTTATTTAATGGAGTAGAACCTCCGTTCTCCAAGTTTACTACCCCAACCCGCCACACGGTGGATGTGTCGGCTCGCTCTTGCGCGCGTTAATGACTCGCTCCCCCTCGCTCCCCGCTGCTGCTGATCAAAGGCGTTTGCAGCAGACCGCCCAGGATAGTCGTGGAGTCACAGAGCTCTGTTTCTCCTTCTGTTTGCGGATCATAACGGCTTCATATCAAGGCGTTTACACCACGAGACTATCCCGCAGCGATCGGCGTTTATTTTCTTCCGTTCTTCTCTGGCGATAAACCAGGCGAGCGCGGAAGAGAGCGCGCAGTAATGGGAAGATACAGCGTGTTTTCATTAGGTCACATTTCCGAGGAATGATCCATCCATCTGCCGATCACGTTTTACGAGCACAAACATCCTTCTTCACGCATTGGACGTAGACTTTCGGAGCACAGGAGAGTTTTGAGCATGCACGGCGCTTAAACAGAGGAAACCAACAGTTTTTACAAACACTTGGACCGAATTTCGGCGTCTCGTCGCTTCGCTGACACTCTTGATTTGATCTCTGGATGTATTTTTGCAGCTCTTGTGTGCTGGAGTGGTGTGCACCGTGCCAAACGCGCATAGATGTTGTGAAATAACCCACGATGTTGCAGTTTTGGGGGTTTTCGGCTGAGATGTGTCTTATTTCATTCACTGAACTTCAGTGTTGCTCTGTTTAGCCATGAGTCTTCAGCAGCAGCAGCAGCATCATTATTAGAAAGCAGTTGTGTGTAACCACAACGTTGATGCTTGCCTTTTAAGGCATTTTAATATGCACGAATGTGACTTTCAGTTCAGGAAGCTTCTGTTTAGTCTTCTAGTTGCGCATCATCTTCAGAAATCTGTATGATTGTAGGGACGTAGCATGTATTGTGATTGATGTGTGATACATGCATGACATTATTGGCCACTTTAATGCTGCTTTAAGTTCATAAAGCGTCATCATCATCTTCAGTGTGTTTGCAGGCATTTGCTCGCCTAATAAGGTGTTTAATATGCATTATTGACACATGTTGGCTGTGCATACTAATATAGATTTCACAAATGCTGCTTTAACTTTTTAAAAGTGCATTTATGCTCATAAACGCATAATTCCAGTTGAGCATCATTGACATTTTCAGAAAGAAGTGTGTTTGCTGGCACTTTGCTTGCTTTTGAGACGTTTTAATATTCATTAATGTAATGTCTTTTGGCTGTGCATATTATTATATGCTACTTAAATGCTGCTTTAACTTGATAGAGAACATTTAAGTCCATATAGTTTCAATTTCGTGTCCTAGATGGGCATTAACAGCGTGTAGATTGTTTTGGCTGTGCTTAACACACTGGCATTTAAGACCTTAGTCTCATTTCGGTCTCCCAGATGAGATGTTGCATGACTGCTCTGAAACTAAAGGAAGCTGGGTTTGAAGCAGTGAGCGCGCAATGACGCTGTTGCTGTGCGCAAATGTGTTGACGCCACCTGTGGTCTCTTAAATCGATCGATTCAGGAAGATTTAGGCACTTTGACCAGGAGAGAGTTCAGTTTGCACGGCAGCCGCGTCGCTTGCGCTTTCTAACCAAGTTTAAGAGTGTATCGTCCTGCGTCACGCGTAAGTGGAGAGTTTAAATGGTGCTCCGAAAGTTACCCGGTGTTTCAGCATCGGGCATGGGGCTTCGTCTGTCTCAGAAATTCGTGTTTCTGCTGTTCCTGTCGGGGTTGGTTACTCTGTGCTTCGGGGCACTTTTCTTTCTCCCCGACACCGTGCGCCTCAAGCGCATCTTCCTCTCCAAGAACGAGAATCCCGCGGTGACAGTGGGCCACGACAATGAGCTTTCCAAAAAGGTGCCAGGGGATCCAGAGCATCAGCGGGCGAGTTTAAAAGGGGGCGAGGGGGCGAATGTCAAGCTCAAAGTGAGCCGCAAGCCCTCGGTCACCCATGGAGCGAGAACCGTGGAGAGATCTGTTGGGAGTAGAGCGCAGGAGGAGTGGAGTCCGGCGAGGGCGCAGGAACCGGCGGCCAGAGACGAGCGGGTCACCTCGGCTGCTCACAACGGGGAACGCGGCAGCGCTTACAGCTATGAGGCGTTTAAAACGTGTCTGCTCAAACCAGCTTTGGGGAAGAACCAGGGAACGCCACCGGATTCCGAGACGCTTCAGCGGAGGGAGAAAGTTAAAGAGGTGAGATGATCTGCTGTCAATGGAAGCCCATTTCTGCCACATTAGCTTGGTAAATTATGACATGCCAAGTCATATTTCTGGGATAAACGTCGAAACCAAACCATGACATACTGTGTCATAATTGTGAGATAAAAAGTCGAAATGGTCACAAAAGTAAAAAATATGTTAGATAAAACATTTTAAGTCGGAGTTCTGATATTAAAGGTTAGAAATTATGACATAAAAAGGCAAAACAATTATATGTGATAACTATGAGATAAGAAGTCATTCTTATTATTATGTCATAATTATTAGAGGAAAAAAATGGAATTATCACAAAAGTTATAAATTATCACATAGTAAGTCATCTATCAGTATGAAATAAAAAGTCAGATTTTTTTTATAAATTGACATACTAAATCATGATTATGGCATAAAAAGTCAAAATTATGACATATTAATCCATAATTATGAGATAAAATAGAAATTTTGACATACTGTTATAATTGTGAGGTTACAAATTAGGGCATACTAACTCGTAATTATGGATTAAAAAGTCAGAATTATGACAAGTGAAAATGATTAGATAAAACGTTATCATTATGAGATAAAAAGTTGGAAATATGACAAAATGCTATGAATTATGACTAAGCCCTAATGCTGAGAGCAAGTTGGAATTATGAGAAAATTATTAGATAAAACATTATTTTAATATAAGTTAGAATGGTGATGTACCAAGTCATAATTATGAAATAAATGTCAAAATGATGACATAATTGACAGAAAATGACACTTTTCATGTCATAGTGACTTTTAATTTCAGAATTTCAACTTTTTATGATGTTTAATAATTTTCACTCGTCATAATTCTGACTTTTTATCCCATAATTATGACTTAGTAACTGATTTAGATAATTTTCCCCCCCTCATATTTCAGAAATAGGCTTCCAGTTGTGTAGGCTAAAAGGCTGTAGATTTGAAACCTGTAAGATGAGTTACTCCAGTGGGATTGTGCCTGTAATAAGTGTCACTTGAGATAAGTGTTTGCTAAATGATGAATTAGTATTAAATTGCCTTGAAGTTGAGGTGAACTGATATGAAGATGCCAGTGCTTTTAAGCTAAAGTTATTATGGAGTCGGGGCTAGTTGTCACACTTTTACTCCGGCGAACATCAGTCTGCGTGAACTGTCTTGGCTACAAAAAAACGGAACATTTCCACTGTTACTGCACAGGAAAAATAGATTTGAACACACGGACCCCTGCAGCAGGGCATGTTGTCACACTCTTGTTCTTGCATATTATAGGCTTTGAACGAAGACTGAAAGAGTGAAATGATTATGAAATGCAAAACAATTTCAAACCACTTGCCAACAAAAAAAATTGCATATAAAACACATGTGACAACTTGCCCCATACTTTTGGTTCCTTACCATAAGCTAGAATCCATAGAGTCTGCATGAGCAGATAATGACTGCTGTGTCACTTTCCTAACTGACACTGGTCAGGGTGTGTTTGTGTGACTGCTGCTGGGTTGAATCCAGATAAAAGCCACCTTTGGTCTGCTTGCTTTGATATGTGTAATGCAGGCATGGACTGTACCACTGAAGGTTTGCTGTCTTCAGCTGAACGGATGATCGTTAGAGCTGTTTTTTCTGTGCTACTGAAAGCTCTTGCATCAGAATGAGTTTCGCTCTCACATGGGCATGAGAAAGCTGAAAATGCACACCCAACACGCTTTGGTTATTACTGAAACATGAGCTTTAGTGCTGCTTTGCTGCTTTTTGTTTTGAGCATTGTGCTTTAGTGCTGTTAAAGTACTTGTTTTGTTTTTATACTAAACATTGCTGTTATTATTATTATTATTATTATTATTGCTGATGTTTGATGTTAAGCTTTGAACTTCAGCGTGTAACTCGCTACACAGTTTGTCAGTCCCTCCAGGATTCTGCGATCGCTGAATTTATCGCAAAATCAAGCAAACGCCGCAATTTTCGCAAGAGTTTTCTTCTGTTAATTTCATCTGTTGTGTTTGAGGGAAGAAAAAGCCATTGTGGTTTGGTGTGACATGAAGGGAAGAAAATGATGACCGAGTTCTCATTTCGGGTGAATTTCTCATAAATGTGAGAGTGCTGTTTATTCAGTTTCATATGGTTTCGCTGTAGTTCAAGACTAAGGTCCAGCTGGCTGACATCATTGATTTCTCTAACTTACTGAAGTCAGACTTTGTGAAATGAGTAGCTGTAGAAACACAGTACATTCCCAGTGTGCAGTGAGCGTATTGAAATGTCTTTTTATGGCTATCTATAGCTGAAATTCTGCTTTGAATTTCCTATTGAGATATCATATTTCACAGTGTCAGAAGCGCTGGACGGGTTCCAGAGCCGCGGAGGGTTTAGAAAGCCACTGCTGGACTGGGTTTCTTACCTTGCTGTGGGCAGGAGTGGAAAATAAAAGGAAAATCAAGTAATCAACAACGGAACAAATTATTTTTTTGTGCATTTGACTTTGAAGTCAACTTGAAACGTTGTTCGCAACCCACACTGAAAAAAATCCTGTTAAAAAAATTCACTATTAAAGTGTTTTGCATTGTGACGTTAATTTTACTATCAAACATAAATGCTTATTCTGCATAAATCAAGTCTAAATCAATCATGCTTATGTTGCATAAATATCAACATATTTTGCAATGAAGCGTATTTTAGGACCATTATGATGTTTTGCACTGTAGTGTTAATTTTACCATCAATGCTATTTTTGCCTAAACTATGGCTGAAATGTTGTTCGCAACTCACAGTGAAAAATATTTGGTGTAGAAACTATTTTTGCTCAGAAATTGGTAGTAAATGTAACATTGAATTAAACATGAAATTAAGTAGAAAAACTGAAATGGTATTTTCTTGTGAAACACACTCCAATAACTTACCATTTTTATTTATTTTTTTATTCATAACTGGAGAAATAATATTTTACAGCACATTTTACTTTTGTAATCTGACATGAGTGAAAACGGATATTCAAAGACATATTTAGGGCGGGGCTTAATTTTTTGCATCAGGAATTGATTGGATGGTCAAAAAGTGGGTGTTACTTAAGTCAGGAAGGAGTTGAGAATCAGCAAATAAGGCAAAATGTTTCAGAGACCAAGGCATTTTATGAAAATAAACCATTTTTAAAATTCAAAATAATGAAGAATCATCCGGATCGTGATTTGAAGTTAATTGCATGTTGAATGTGCCTGTTTGTTGATGTGTATTAACCTGCACTGACCTACTTGCATGTGATTTCAGTGATTCATGAAGGGTTTGCAGTGTTGCTATTAAAGCCACATGCTGAATTAACTATTTAGGTTGTGCTGTTTTTACACAGTGTTTGCCTCACAGATGCCTCTGGCTTCCCTTTGCGCCGCCTCCTGTCAGAGCCATGCATATTCATGTCTGACCTAATCATCATAAACAGCTCCATTAAATATTAATAATCCAGCAGACGAAGATCAGCTCTCCTGGAGAATCATTTCTCGACTACTATGGTTCTCAAAAGCCATCGCTTTCTTACCTTTTGGGAGAAACTACAGATGGAAATAATGTCAATTACTTTTTGAAATGTGAACTCTGATCGTGTTAGCAGTCTTGGCAAACAGTGCATGCTGAAGTATGGTAGTTTTGCTCATTTGTCAAGCAAAGTTAATCTGTTCGGCCAATATTATTGAATTTGCATTCAGCAGGTGTTCAGCGCTGTGTGCTTTAGGCTTGAAGGACTCAAAAACAAGGACTGACTTTACATATGTTCTCCTTCAACCATCGGAACTATCAACAGTGAGTAAGCTTGATGTGAATGAAGTCAAATATTGACCTTAGAGTTTCACTGATCCAAGTTGCAGTTTATTTAGGCTCAGAATCGCCTGCTAGGACTGGATCGGGTGGTTTGATTGACATGTGAAGCGACCAATCAGTGTTCGTTTCTGATGTGTGACTTTCGAGGAGGAGCTAATCTGAAACCAGATCTAACTAGTCTATTAAAACTGGTTTTGAAACACAAATGATGTCAAAACTAGTTATAGGAAGCATCATTGTAGCCGTTTGGAAACTTGTGAATAGGGTTGGGTATCGTTTGGGTTTTTTTCCATACCGGTGCCAAATCGATACTTTTAAAACGGTTCTGGTGCCTCGTTACTACAAAGATTTGTTGAATTTGTATTATTAGAGCTTTCCGACTTGAGTTCACGTGCATTTTCTCAGTCGGGAAATTATTTTTCACGTGCGGTGCCAGTGATGATGCTTCTTACGTCCGTTTCGGAGAACCAGAGGACAAATATTTCAATCGATCGCTCAGCCATGGCACCGAAATGAGGCACCGAAATCTGCGTTCTGATTCGGTTCTAGTACATACCGGTTACATAGGTACCGGGTTTCGGTACCCAACCCTACTCGTGTGCGCTTCACTGGTCCAAAACAGAGCTCAGAAAGCTGCTTTCAACCAAACCAAACTCTGACGTCAAACCAAGCTCATGAAAAAAAAAACTAATATGCTTAAAGTTAGCATGAGGAATATGAACAAGCAGTGGAAATAGGAATGTAAACAGAGCAGAGCACATTAAATGTAAACAAAGGATTAAAAATGTAATTGCACAAAATTGATTGAAAAATAAGAATATTGCCTTTGTGATATTACAGCAAACTATTTCATTTTAAAATAAAAATTATACTATACACATACACACTTATTGGGCCAGATTTACTAACAGTTTGTGCCAGCGCCAATCGTCTTTTGGCGTTAAAATAGTACTGTCAGTATTTACTAAAGACGCGCAGTGAAGAATTAGCGCTGAAAAGGCGTGGACAGTTATTTTTGCGCCTGACCTTATTGAATATGCATTTGTAGGAGTTAACCTTTCAGACGCAAAATTTATGGGAGGAGAATATTAAAATGAATCATGCAACGCGATTTACTAATGTTTGCGCTCGTCAAATTACTGGTATCTGCGCCATTAAGCTATTTAACGCCGACGTCTTCAAGCAGGCAGTAATTTGCGCTGCTCTTGGTAGATTGCGCTGGTCATTATGGAAATGATCTGGCTGCATTCTTTAATATGCGCATTGTTAATAAATTACCCGCCGAATTTCTCCTCCCATCGGTGCTTTTATGGAATTGCGCTATAACGCTAATTTGCCCAGGTTTAGTAAATCTGGCCCATTGTGTATATAGTTATGTTGTTTTTGTTTTTTCAAAGTGTATAGAATGATAATCAAACTAATAAATATTACTACAGTAAAATCATTATAGTTAAATAATTTTCAAATAAAAAAATGGGCTGTCGCCGGCCAATGTCATTGCCGTGTTGGATGTATGTTTCACGCTGAAGGCGTTCCCCATAGCGACCTCTAGAGGACGCAGTTCGAAGTTCCCTCGGAAGGGAATGCATTTTATTTTCTCTGACATTTGAAAAGTGATGCTTCATTATTTATCACTCTGTGTTACAAGTTGAAAACACACTGATGTACAATCATTAACATGACTGCAATTTATTTGCTCTTCGCTTCGTTCTGTAAACAGAGTGGGCGGATACTGTCACTCCCACACGAGCTAAACAGGAAAAATGATTCAAGTCCTTTGGGCTGTAATGATTTCTGTGTACCGCTGTTTCATTAACGGCCTAATTGTGTTGGTAATGAACAAAACACCCTTCCCAAAAGCAGGGCAACGCACTAAACATCCAGTTAATTAAAAACTATCATAGTATCATACTATCATATCATACTATCATATCATAAATAGTTCTACCAACTATTTCTTCCTGCTCTGATCTTTATTGAATGAAGAACAACTCGAAAATATAATAAACCTAGTCTGTGAGGCACCAAATCCAATAGAAGAGCTCAAATCAAATCACAAATTCAGATATTTGAATACATCTTCCCTCAGTTTATGTTCCCAAACATAATCACAATGATGTTTATCAAATAATACAGCATCATGTATACCCATGAAAGGCATGTCTGGGTCACATTTCATCCCCCCAAAAAAATAGGAAAATGGAGGAAATAATACTATGGTAATAATAAATATTACTATAGTAAAAGTAATTTAACGTTAAAATAAAATATATAATGAATAAAATATTTCTTTATTATTCATTCATGCTATTAAACACAAATATTTATATTATTTTTAATAAACCTAAAGCCTATTGTTGGACTTCACTGCTCAACTACTCATTGTATGACTTTTGATATTAAATGACATTATTTTCAATGGTGATTTACATTAGATTTTTAACAAACAATACTGTCATAAATGCATCATAAACATTAAAAAAAATACATAAATGTTTTTCACATTACAGCAATGAGATGTTTTGCATTATTGAAATGGAATTAATTAATAATCCTAATACATGCTTCATTTTCTTTTGGTATTTCGGAGAGAAAAAAAAGTGATGGTTTCATGAGACTCACCAAAACCATAAAAAAAACATAACTGAGCATCACACTTGTATAAACATCATATAAACTTGAGTTGAACTGATAAAGAAAAACGTTTCACAACATGATACGGTACCTGCTAAAATAATAATTCATTGCCTAATAGTTTGTGCTTCTCTTTGAAAACTGAATGCGAACAAAAAGCAATCAGAGGAATAAAATCACGCTTTCAACACTACTGCACAATAGATTTTGATTCTGACCAATCAGACCAGAATAAAAGCACCTCAGAAATGAGATGAAGGCCTAAAGCAATAAGACTCGTCCTTTCTCCATGTTCTGGGTTCAGAACAGCTTCATCTTGACTACCACAGAGAATTACCTACAAACCTTTTGTAATAACAAGCAAAAACTATGTTTCCAGTGATGCACGGAAACAGACATCTAGAGGCAAAACACTGCAGACGGTTACTTACTGAAAATAAATGTACAGAAGGACTGTTTTATCCATTAAGAATCGATTGGTTCATAAAACATGGGAGTTACATACTAAAACAGAGTCAGACTGGATGGATGGAAAAGTAAAATGGATTTTATCAACATGCATAAATGTTTAAGCATTATGGACACTTTCAATGTGTGCTTTTACTATTTTTACTATTATGTCTTATCACACAGACTTCTGTTGTAACTGCATGACTGTTAATGTAATTTTTGCATGCTTTCAAAAACAGAGGTACATATCGTACAAAAACACAGGGTTTTTTTATCTAGTGAAGTAGATAAAGCTTCAGAAGGAGCCGAAGACACAATCATTATTCTTCCACAGCAATAACATCTTCAGTCGTCATCTACGTGACAACCGAGAGCGCAGCGCCAAAGGCTACGGCCACACAAACGGACGACAGCGATGAACTACAATGACAGAACAACACAGAGAAGAGAGAACGGTGCTAAGAAACAGACATACAGTAGGCCTAAACGGGTGAAAAATCTGTATTTTTTCAGTCCTGTAGATGGAATAACCTGAAGGAAAACTAAGCCAAAAAGCAGTATGACAAAAATCTGCAAAAGCTCGATATCCAAAAAGAGTCATTTTACATCATAATGTAATTAATAATATATTTATTAATAATTTTTTATAAATAATTTTAAAATACATTTATATTTGTATGTTTTATAAGCATTCTATTATATATTTATATGCATATATATGTGTAATTTTTTAAATAAATTTTCAGTGCTTTTATTCATGTTTTAATTATTTAATTTGTATATATAATTTTCCATTTATATAGTTTTATTAATATTGTAATATCTTTTACATATACACAGACACACACACACACACACACACACACACAGACAGTTGTACTTTATTTTATATATATATATACACTTTTTTTCTATTTCTAAATCTCATATCTGTGTGTGCGTGTGTGTGTGTGTGTGTGTGTAAGAGAGATTTTTGGTTAAAATTTAACAAAAAAAACAAAGAAAAAGTTTAGTGACCTAAGCAACCTATTTTTGGAAATCTACCACTATATATGCAGTACAGAAAAATCTCTACCAGCTGACACATTTCTACCACAGCATGGTCTATAATGTCAGACCGCCAAACCCTCATCAGAACCATGACAATGTCATTGTCTCTCTCTCAAGCGTCTGATTTTCTATAATTAGTACATCCATAATTACACGGCCAGTGTGTGGTGGAACAGAGTAGAGGTTTTCAAGCACCAGTTTGAAAGTTGAAGCGATGTAATGAAGCAGACCGCAAGCTTAAAAGCTAG
This sequence comes from Sinocyclocheilus anshuiensis, assembly GCF_001515605.1. Classification (NCBI taxonomy): domain Eukaryota; kingdom Metazoa; phylum Chordata; class Actinopteri; order Cypriniformes; family Cyprinidae; genus Sinocyclocheilus; species Sinocyclocheilus anshuiensis. The sequence continues at coordinate 340,894 of NW_015540875.1, read as the reverse complement.
AATTTGAACTGGAAATACTCCTGAACACGCAGTGGAAAACTCTGGTCCCCAGCAGAGCGTTTGGCTGGGAGCGGAGCCGAGCGCATGCAGAGGTCACGTTCACCCGTGTCTGCTTACTGGAATCTGATGCAAAGCAACGCAAAATAAATGGAGCTTTGTGCAACAAGCAAAACAAACAAACTGCTCCTTTAGAGACTAAACAACTGGTGAATCGTTTGCTTTACCTGACCTTGATCCTGCACTTTAACAGTGCGTAACCACTGCTGTAGCTTTCCATGCACTAGATAAATCTTCTGCAATCGCATGAATATCATTTTGATTAAATAGGAATCACAGTGTTGCATCTCAAAGAGTTTTGCAAATTTTAAAAATTTTCTTTCATTCTGAATTTTATATATATATATATATTATATATATATATATATATATATATATATATATATATATACACATACATACATACAAAAATATAGCCTAATACTCACAGAAGCTGAAAGAGGCCCCACAAAACGTCAATGGAGCGACTAGAATTAGATCACAAATTAAAACCAGACATTTTAATGCATTTTCTCCTCAGTTATATTACAGCACATAATCACAGTGGTGTTTATTATTGAATTATGCTGCAAGTACACTTATGGGCCATTCACACAGGACTCGTTCCTGCATTCAAAACAGCCAGATGGAGCGCATTAGCATGGAGTCCGACAGGGTTACAAGGAAAACCTGGAAACATTAGGGAAATTTTGATTTGGGCTTTTCCAGGCCTGGAAATAGTCATGGAAATTACTATAGTAAAAAAAATGTATGTTGTTCAAAGAAGCCTCTTCTGCTCACCAAGGCTGCATTTATTTGATTAAAAATACAGTAAAAAGAGTAATATTGTAAAATATTATTACAATTTAAAATAACTTTTTTTATGTGAAAATATTTTAAAATAGAATTTATTTCTGTGATGCGCAGCTGAATTTTCAGCATCATTACTCCAGTCTTCAGTGTCACATGATCTTCAGAAATCATTCTAATATGCTGATTTGCTGCTCAAGAAACAGTTCTGATTATTATCAATGTTGAAAACAGTTGTGCTGCTTCATATGTTTGTGGAAACTGATTTTTTTTCAGGATTATTTAATGAATAGAAAGTTCAAAAGAACAGCATTTATGTGAAATATAATTTTTTTTTAACATTGTAAATGTCTTTACGGTCATTTTTGATCAATTTAACGTGTCCTTGATTAATAAAAGTATTCATTTATTCAAAAGAAAAAAAAATCATGCCAGCCCAAAACCTTTGAATGGCAGTGTATTTTTACAGTTGTATTCTTGCTTGCAAGCCAAATTGGATCATAAATTGGTCTTCACTAGTGAATTGGTCTGATTTTGCATTACTTAAAAATCAATTTCCAGTAACTATGAACAACTTCAAAGGTCATGGAAAATCATGCCAAATTTGAACTACATTTAGCTTGATACAGCAACTTCAAAAAGAAAGAAATACACACACAAAAAAAATATAGCTCATGCGTGTAAAGAAAATATTGCATGCGTAGCACACGTACAAAAAAAAAAGCATAAGGACTTAATGTGTCCTGTGCAAACAGTTAGTGGTCAGACAGTTGGTGGTTGACCAATTTTAAAGGGACAGTTTACCCAAAAATCCTGTGCAGTGAATGGGTGCCGTCAGAATGAGAGTGCAAACAGCTGATAAAAACATCACAATAATCCACTGCTCCGGCTGTGAGTTCACTACTGTGTGTGTGTGTGTGTGTGTGTGTGTGTGTGCACACTTGAATGGGTTAAATGCAGAGCACAAATTCTGAGTATAGGTCACCATACTTGTCCAAATGTCACGTCACTTCACTTTCACTTTCAATAATCCACCAGTAATCCACACCACTCCAGTCCATCAATTAACAGCTTGTGAAGCCAAAAGCTGCGTGTTTGTAAGAAACAAATCCATCAAGACATTTTTAACTTCAAACCATTGCTTCCAGCTAAAATACGAGCCTATAATCCATAATAACGCTTCTTCCAGTGAAAAAGTTAATCTCTTGTCGTCTCTCAAATCAAAATCCACAAACACATTTGTTTAGAACGGTTTTGGACTTTTTTGGCTTCTAAACGATCTGTGCAGATGATTCAGACCAGACCACTTTTTCACTGGAGGAAGCGTTATTATTAATTATGGACTTAAAAATGCCTTATTGATGGATTTGTTTCTTACAAACATTCAGCTTTTGGCTTCTTAAAGGGATCATATGATGCGATTTCAATTTTTCCTTTCTCT
>NW_015540875.1:328473-338578 GCF_001515605.1 Sinocyclocheilus anshuiensis | reverse complement strand
AGACTAAATGTAACGGAGGCCAGCGAGTAGGTGCTGTGCAGGTAAACCTCACTCCCCTGATCTCGAGAGACGCACTGGCGACTGACGCTAGTGGCTGCAGTCTTTAGCCTCCTTGTTAGTGCGTCCGCCTCCCATGCCGGAGACCCAGGTTCGAGACCCACTCAGAACGAGAACGAGTTGTGGCGGTGAGGACCTGGGAGAGAGGGGTTACATAAAGTCTCAAACCCAAAGAGATATTCTTTATAAAAGTTAAGTTAACCACGCCTACCTAAAACGGCTCGTTCTAACACGCCCCCACATGTCTACGTCACGATGTGGGAAGATTTGCATAACACCACCCAAATGTTCACGCAAAGAAAGAAGGCGTAACTTTGATTCTCGCTGTAGTATTGTTTCTGCCGCCGCCATGTCTTGAAGGTGCTGTGTGATTCGTTGTGAAAGCGAAACTACTTTGTTTGGTCTTCCAAAAGAGGACACGACTAGAAATCAGTGGTTAAGTTGTATTTACAACACTGTTCCAGAACACTTCAACCCAAATATTAGAGAAGGTTGAACCTTAAACTGCATAAACACATTTCATTACACCAAATAATGTTAATATAATGTTCTTTTTAGCAACATCATATGACCCCTTTAAGATGTTAACTGATGGACTGGAGTGGTGTGGATAACTTGTGTATTATTGTGATGTTTTTATCAGCTGTTTGAACTCTCAATCTGACGGCACCCATTCACTGCAGGGCATCCATTGCTGAGCAAGTGATGCAGTGCTACATTTATCCAAATCTGATGAAGAAACAAACTCATCTACATCTTGGATGACCTGAGGGTGAGCACATTCAGGAAATTTAATTTTTGCCTGAACAATTCCTTTAATAAACTATGCTGATTGAACTCTTATTTAACACAGAATTTACTAAATATTGACTAATTTTCTAAATAGCCATGTTTCAGCTCATTCATCAGCCTGTGCAAAACATCAGTCATCACAGTTACTGTGGCAACCGAATCTAGCTTATATGTAACCAAGCACTAATCGCATCAAGTTGAGTTTGCCCATATTAAGAAAGGCAAATCTCAGAGGCGCAGGCTCAAACAGAAGAACAGCTGCTGTAATCATGACTCTCATTTAGCGGCCGCTCTCCATCCCCCGTTTCAATAGCCAGAAGCTAATTGCACTCTCCTGCCCCCCACCAGCAGCTCCGAGGCCCACGGCGTACTCCTCCGCTCCGAGAAGTGGAACAGGATCTTGGCTTTCCTGAGAGGAAGCGCTCATCAAAGCGCATGGCTCCTCTCTCTCTCAGCCTCGGGCCGAGCTCTGCCAAGCTGCTCCTTGTAACTCTATCCATCTCGCAGAGCGGTGAACGCCCATTCAGCATGTCCCAACAGAGGATAAACCCTCCAGTCAGCACCCCGTGACAAAAGCAGGGAGGCACTGATGAATGAGAGGCCATAGACTCGACAAGCTAGACTTTCTGGGGAGGCTCAAAAAACTAATTTCAGCGGGTGCCATGAGTGCAGCTACAGCCAACTAGAAAAGATTATACACGCGTATCATAGAGAAAAAGACCAGATTTAGCTAAATAAAGACTTTTTTTGCATCCATATACCATATGGATAACAAGCACCACCTTTGGCTCAAGCATATTGCAATAATGATAATGAAATCAATGCTGCAATGCAAAAAAAAAAATCATTATGGTACTAAAAATACTTTATGCAAAATATATTCTTTAATCAATAAACATTGATAGGAAAATTAATGGCACAATGTAAAAAGGACCCAAAATATGGTTCATTTTCTTAATTTAAAAAAATAAAGTGATATGCAAAATAAGCATTGATATTAAAATTAACGCTACAAAGCAAAACATCATAATGGTCCTAAAAAAGGATTTATTTTCTTTATGCAAAACATTTTGATATTATATTTGCAAAATAAGCATTGATTTGTTTGATTCATGCATAAGCATTGATTTATGATTGATTTATGTGAAATAAGCACTGATATTAAAATTAATGCCACAATGCAAAAGAAACAATGATACCAAAAATGGGCTTTATTTTTATTTTATTTATTACACAAAATATTGATCTTATTTATGCAAAAAAAGCAATCATAATAATAATGGTCTTAAAACATGCTTTATTTTCTTTATTCAAAATATGGTATTATTTATCAAAATAAGCATCAATTTGTTTGATTTATGCAAAGAGCACTGATATTAAAATTAACACCTATGCAAAACCATAATGGTCCTGAATCAGGGTTCATTTTATGCAAAATATTTTGATAATATTTATGCAAAATAAGCATTGATTTGCATTTGATTTATGCAAAATAGCTACTCATTTATGTTTGATTTATTAAGCACTGAAATTAAAATTAAGGCACATCAAACATCAAATGGTGCATTGATGCAAAACATCATAATGGTCCAAAAACAGGGTTCGTTTTCTTAATGAAAAATATGCTGATATTATTTATGCAAAATAAGCATTGATTTATGTTTGATTCAGGCTAAATAAGCAGTGATATTAAAATTAACACCACACGGTGAAACGTTATAATAGGCTTAATTTTCTTACAGTCTTAAATTTTGCATTGAAATGTTTTCTTGAGATCCATTCTTGAGTATTCACAAGTAGGGTTGGGTACCGAAATACCGATTTGATACCGATGTAACCGGTATGTACTAGAACCGAATCAGAACGCAGATTTCCGTTTAGGCACCGGAACCGTTTTAAAAGTATCGATTTGGCACCGGTATCGAAAAAAACCCAAACGATACCCAACCCTACACATGAGTCCACTTGTAAAGCCGGTCTGGTCTGAACTCTGTCACAAGCGGCATGAAAGCCGCCCGATCTCTCTCGCAGAAGTCAACCGTTACTGATGATGCTTCATTTGCATAATGCACTATAATGCACGTCTCATTGCTGCTTCTCTGAGTAAATTGCCTTTAGAGAGCGACTTTCTTCACATCTTTAGCAGTGTTGTTCTCTTCACGTTTTATCTAGTTACACTGGTAAACGGCTGCTAGTATTCACGGTTATACCCATGTTAATGACACTAACTTAATGCACACTGGATCTGAAGGTATGTTGTGCAAATAGACTTGCAGGTTGAAAGGGTGGTTTTGGCTTTGAGGTGAGAAACCAAAATCAAATGTGCATTTACATGCATTTTTCATCTACTTCTGTATATTTACTGTAATACTGGTACTTTGTTGATTTGTAACATGCTTGTTATTGTTTACTTTTATTTTAAAGTTTTCATTATAATATTTCACTAAATATAATTATTTTTGATTGAGTTTTAATAATTAGGCTATTTGATTTTACGGTTTACTTCTAAAATGTAAATATTTTACTATAATATTTTACTGTACTAGTACTTAATTTGATTATTCTTATTACTTCTAAATGTAAATATTTTACATGTAATATTTTACTGTATTAGTATGTATGTATTTATTTATTTTTATGGATCTTTATTAATAATTTGATTACTGATTACTTATAAAACTTGATTAATTTACTAAATATATTAAATATATTAATATTTATTGTTTTTTAATTCATTATTGATAATTTTTTACTGCGTACTTTTAAAACTTAAAGATTTACTAGAATATTTTACTAAATATGTTCATTTTCATTCATTTTTATTCTTAAGTAATTATTTGATTATATGGTTATTTTACTGAATATTTTTTATTCATTTTCATTAATAATTTGAATATACTGTTTATTACGTAAACTTAGATTTTACGAGAATATTTTACTTAGTATTATATTATTTATTCATTTTTATTGTTTTTATTAATAATTTGACTTTATGGTCATGCTAAAACCTGAATGTTTTGCTATTATATTTGACTAAATATATTAATATTTATTAATTTGTATTGTGTTTATTGTATTTTATTGTATTTATTAATTTTTATTACGGTTTACTTCTAAAACTTAAAGCAGTTGACTACTTTTCTTTGCACTTAATATGCACGCACATTTATGTACTTATGTTATTTAAATGTATGCATTTATAATTTATTAGCATTTTAGCTATACTTTTTAATATTAATAAAGCAAAGTTAGCTCCTGATGGTTTAGTTGTGTTTGCTTTCATGCAACCATGACTTCTTATGCATGCATGCCAGTCACATGGCAGAAACACAGTGTAAAACGGTTTGATCGAGTGGTGGGTGTAATGGCTGTGTCCGGAAGTGATCCGCCCTCTCTGTGTTTATGGTGTGATTTCAGAGAAACCCAGAAACAGGAAGTTGTTTTGCAGGTGTGCTCTTGCAGAAGCAGAGCCCAGAACCCCTGTGCTCTGAACTGGACCTTAACTTTTCATTAGTCAGTATATCTTGGGCAAAACGGCAGAAATGTTGAAGTTGGTTTGTTGTGTCAGATTGAGTCTGAAAGTGTTTCCTTTTCACTCCTTTCCGTTTTCACATATGCAAAAGCTGCTGGCCTGAGAAAGTCAACACAAAACCGCTTTTTCCATCGGATATATTTAAATAAGAAACAGGATATTCAACGAGAAAAGTCTTTTTTTTTCCTTTTTTTGTAATAGGAACATTCATAGAGAATCGTACATTAATACATTTAACAGTGATTGTTTTTAGTTGACCTTTAAAGATTCAGAATGTGAATAATTGCTTTTTATACTGTAAGATATACTGTAAACACAAAATGGAGTTGCAAGATATAAATGCAGAATTGTGATGTGTAAACAGAATTGCAAGTTATAAACAGAATTGTGACGTATAAACAGAAATAAATAGAATTGCTACATATAAACAGAATTGCAAGACATAAACAAAATGGTGACGTATAAACAGAAATAAATAGAATTGCGCCATATAAACAGAATTGCAAGATATAAACAGAATTGTGAGGTATAAACACAAATAAATAGAATTGTGACATAAACAGAATTGCAAGATATAAGTACAGAATTGCGACGCATAAACACAAAAATAGAATTGTGACGTATAAACAGAATTGTGATATAAACACAATTGCAATGTATGAACACGCAAAAAATAGAATCGTGATGTATAAACATAATCGAGATATAAACAGAATTACAGCGCATAAACACATCGAAATAGAATTGTGACATATAAACAGAATTGCGAGATATAAACAGAATTGTGACGTATAAACACAATTGTGACACATAAACAGAAATACATAGAATTGCGACATATAAACACAATTTCAAGATATAAACAGATATAAACAGAATTGTGACGTATAAACACAATTGTGACACATAAACAGAAATAAATAGAATTGCGACATATAAACACAATTTCAAGATATAAACACAATTGCAACCAACAAAAATAAATAGAATTGCGACATAAACAGAAATAAAGAGCATTGCAGGATATTAACAGAATTGTGAAATACTATATAAACACAGAAATAAATAGAATTGCAACATATAGACAGAATTGTGAGATGTAAACACAGATTTGTGAAATATAGAATTGTGAGGGGAAAGTCAGAATTGTGAGATTAAAAAGTCACAATTACCTTTATTTTTTTAGTCCATGGCGGAAACAAAAATGGGAAAAAACAGAATTGTAATATATAAACTCAATTCAGAGGGAAAAAAAGAATTGCGAGTTGTTTATTTTTTGTGGAAACAAATTTTCGTAACAAACAGCTCTATTACACACCAAAGGAAAGGTAAAATAAAAAAGCATAATAGGTGTCCTTTAAGGCAAGTTGTTTTATTGTTTTCTGAGCGCCTGAACTGCCGCTTTAAATTGCAGTGAGATCCTGCACAGCATCAGCCTCAGTTTTACAGTTTATCTTTTTGTGTTTAGAGCTGATAAACAGCGTCGTTCATACTGTATCTCTCTCTCCTGCACACCAATCTGCCTTTCATCAGATGCTCTTTTACATCCACATTTCTATTTAAGGGCCCTCCGGGGCCTACAGGTGTAAGGGAGTCCCTGTACTGAACCTCAGAGGGTCTGTTCCAACTGTTTGGCTCATTGGCGTCTCAGGAGACCCTCTGTTTCTCCTAATGGGATGATAAACAAATAAATGTGTCTGGTTTCTCCAGGGAAGCAGCGTCGTACAGTAGATGTGCAGCTTTGTGTTCTCCTTCCTCTGAATAAATCATCTCTACATAAGCACTACGGCAGTACCTCACCATGCGTGATGTGCCGTTATATCTTAGTTGTTCTTTGCAGCAGTAATTGAGATTGTTTATTTTAAGATGTACCTATCCTAGATACTGCTGTGTGTATAAAATAGATCCTCCATTTGTGTTGGGGTCAAATGACCCACATCGGATTTTGAAACTGCTTGAAATTTAGGGTATTTTTCTCATTTAGGGTTATAAACGTGCATGTTAACTTTTGACACAGATGCATTGTGGAAAGGCTGTGCAAACTTTGTGTTTATCTTAGTGTTTGGGGACAAATCAACCCCATTGGTTTCCATGCAGTTTGGCAAAATCAACTTTGTTAAAAACAGTCTCCATGTGGAGAACAAGTTAACATTGTTTTTGAATAGAAAATATTAATGCAATGCAATAATAAGTAGGGTGGAAATGTACTTGATTGTCATGAACTGTGCAAACAGAATTGTGAGATGTAAACACAGATTTGTGAAATATAGAATTGTGAGGGGAAAGTCAGAATTGTGAGATTAAAAAGTCACAATTACCTTTATTTTTTTAGTCCATGGCGGAAACAAAAATGGGAAAAAACAGAATTGTAATATATAAACTCAATTCAGAGGGAAAAAAAGAATTGCGAGTTGTTTATTTTTTGTGGAAACAAGTTTTCGTAACAAACAGCTGTATTACACACCAAAGGAAAGGTAAAATAAAAAAGCATAATAGGTGTCCTTTAAGGCAAGTTGTTTTATTGTTTTCTGAGCGCCTGAACTGCCGCTTTAAATTGCAGTGAGATCCTGCACAGCATCAGCCTCAGTTTTACAGTTTATCTTTTTGTGTTTAGAGCTGATAAACAGCGTCGTTCATACTGTATCTCTCTCTCCTGCACACCAATCTGCCTTTCATCAGATGCTCTTTTACATCCACATTTCTATTTAAGGGCCCTCCGGGGCCTACAGGTGTAAGGGAGTCCCTGTACTGAACCTCAGAGGGTCTGTTCCAACTGTTTGGCTCATTGGCGTCTCAGGAGACCCTCTGTTTCTCCTAATGGGATGATAAACAAATAAATGTGTCTGGTTTCTCCAGGGAAGCAGCGTCGTACAGTAGATGTGCAGCTTTGTGTTCTCCTTCCTCTGAATAAATCATCTCTACATAAGCACTACGGCAGTACCTCACCATGCGTGATGTGCCGTTATATCTTAGTTGTTCTTTGCAGCAGTAATTGAGATTGTTTATTTTAAGATGTACCTATCCTAGATACTGCTGTGTGTATAAAATAGATCCTCCATTTGTGTTGGGGTCAAATGACCCACATCGGATTTTGAAACTGCTTGAAATTTAGGGTATTTTTCTCATTTAGGGTTATAAACGTGCATGTTAACTTTTGACACAGATGCATTGTGGAAAGGCTGTGCAAACTTTGTGTTTATCTTAGTGTTTGGGGACAAATCAACCCCATTGGTTTCCATGCAGTTTGGCAAAATCAACTTTGTTAAAAACAGTCTCCATGTGGAGAACAACTTAACATTGTTTTTGAATAGAAAATATTAATGCAATGCAATAATAAGTAGGGTGGAAATGTGCTTGATTGTCATGAACTGTGCAAACAATGCAAAATATCTTAATATGCTTCTTTATGCATATAAGAAATTGCAACATGACAAAAATACAGGTTTTGTGAAACTGACACTGTTTTCACTCTAGCTTTATGAACTGAAAGACTGTAGTAATAATTAGTGATCTAGGTTACTCATTTTAGGTAATGTATTATCACTGCTTTTTAGGTTACCTTTTTAATCAAACTTACCAATAAATATACTATATTGTTATAAAAAAGCAAAGATTATGAATAATTTACTGACATTGTTTGAATAACATGTAATCATGTAATTCATAAAAAGTAACTGTAATCATGTAATCCATAAAAAGTAACCGTGATCTGATTATGAGCATTTTAAAATGTAATATACTCTAATTATAAGTACTTTAATTTTTGGAATCTGATTATGTAATCCAGATTACATGTAATCAGTTACTACCCAGCACTGGTAGTAATGGACAAGAGTTTAAATTTAATTGAACCTGGAATATTCCTTTAGCAGTGAATCCGACCACATGTTGTCAACAGGACTCAATACGGCTTAAGAGTATCGTCACGGTCTGTAAGTTTAGCCGAGCGTGCAGCGGGATACAGATACAGACTGCATTGCTATTCAGGGCCGGAGAGTGATACGGCATCTCATCTGAGCCGGCAGGAGGACAGGATCGCTCTCCATTCACTCACCCACCCAATGAATAATTAATGCAAGCAGAGTAGATGAAGTCCGCTCTCAAAAAGAACCAAATAGTCGTGTATAGTCAGACTTCTGACTTGAAGCATGAAGTCTGTTCACACTGCAGCATTCTGTCCATAAACTGCCATTTGAATGCATGCAAAAAAATCAGAATAAACTATTATGCATTGCTCATTTGCAATATAGGTGGTTGCAAAGTTCCACATTAACGCTTTCGCAGGTGTGTGCTTATTGCATTTTATAATTATTTCTCCCCCATCTCTCTGCTTCAGTGGATGCAGCACTTCAAATATCCCTGAAATTTAGACTCAAAGCCAGATGTTTTTTTGATGACTCACACAAATCCACAACAAAAATCTCATAAAGCTGATCATTAAGTGTTTGGATGTTGTTGCAGTAACGGTCCCCTAAAGCTTTGCATAGATCTGTGCACACAGCATAACGTTAAACTGCTGATGCTCAAGCCTTTTTGGGCAGTTTGATTAATACAGTTCTTTTTAATAAACAACAGACCTTGATAAATGAGACGACCAGTACAGTACTGTCGAATGATACTCATAAAACGCTCAAGAATGATTGTTCAGAAAAGTGAACACTACTAAATATGGAAAAAAAAACACTGATATTACCATTGAGATGAATGGTGATGCTAACAGATAAATTTCACCAGGTTTTTATAGAAGTTTCAAACTTAAATGTTTATTTTTTGTCTTTTTAATTAAAAATGGCATCAAATTACACCTTTTTCTTTGTGTTATCAGTTGGCATGCAAATTTGGAGTAGGATTTACCTTAAAAAGAGCCAGGAAACAATTTTCACTTCAAATTTAACAGCATGTTTTCAATTCTTGGTGACTTTAATTAGAAATTCCCAGTAAAGTTTACTTTGTTGCGAAGTACGTTTTACTCGCACTTTGTAGAATTTTCTAAAGAAATACTTAAAAAAAAAATACTAACATTTTAATACTAATACCCTTCTTATTTAAATTCCGGAGTAATTTTTATTTGCTGTGTAATTTACTTTTTTTAATATATTTTTTAACCATTACTAAAATTGATTTGGGAAGCATTAACACTGATAATGTGTTCAATATAAATATCTGAACCAAAGCCAATTCCATTGAAAGACAACATTTTACATGAAAAAATATTTTTATTTAATTATTCTAAATGTATTAATTAATTAAAAAAGTAACAAAAAGGTAAGGAATAAACTAATCTTCCAATCTTATGTCCACAATTCTTAGAGTTATAAGATAAAATTGCAGTTACATATGTAGTACTGGAAAGTTATTATATTGTATAGGCTGTACATTGAGTATAAACTCAGTTTACCTTGGAAAACTTGCTTCTGGGTCCTTAATGTTTAGATATGAACTGGCAAAACAATGCACACATGGTATGAATTAATAATTCATAGAATTTGAGCTCTATTTTAGCAAATTCAAGGCTAACAGAGAAATGAAGCAAAAAGCGTAGACTCAACCAAAGTTTACAGAGATTTCTTGTGCATTAAACAAATTTACTTTAAAAAAAAAATATATATATATACAGTATCTCACAGAAGTGAGTACACCCCTCACATTTTTGTAAATATTTTATTATATCTTTTCATGTGACAACACTGAAGAAATGACACTTTGCTACAATGTAAAGTAGTG
>NW_015540875.1:320458-326276 GCF_001515605.1 Sinocyclocheilus anshuiensis | reverse complement strand
TTTTTTTTACAGTGTATTAGCTAAACCTAATATTCTTCATGCATTCCCTATATCAGTAGAAAATTAATGCTATGTTAAAACTGATAAGGTGATATTTTATATTCAAAACTGATATTAAGTTGTTCACCACGTACAGCCTTCAGAACAAAAACAACTCAAAAAGCAAAACAAAGCAAGGATTGCATTATAATAACCAAATCTGTCTGCACTTCAAGCATGCAGTGCAGATTCACATTTAATCCAGCAGCTCTAGACTGATGTTCGACTCAAAAATGCTTGTCTGTGGGCAGGTTATGTTATGTGGTAACAGTCATCTGCCTCACAATCAGTGGAAACGGGCCAGTTCAGAGAGAGATCACAGATCAGACAGAATGTGTGTTTACAGTTGGGTTGGTCTTCGTTAGACTGGATTCTGCAGCAGTTCAGATGGGCTTGACCTTGAAGATTTTCTGCTGAAGTCTTCTAAAAACAACAGTTTATCACTCCAAGAGTTGCTAGAGGCCAGACACTTAAAGCTTTGCTTTAAACTTACTTGCTGTAGCCATCAACCCCAGTGTATGCATAATTTTATATTTGCACAATTGCAATGCTAAATTGCATCTGCAATGCATTTAATATATATTAATATACAATTTTTCTTTAGATGTTTTTGATAGCAATGCACCCTATTTAAAATTGAAACTGAAAAAAACTCAAAACATTTTGCTAACAAAACTTTCTCCAGGTTATTATAGACATTTTAAACATAAAAGTGTAATTTATGTTTATTATAAATTGTCAAATTACAAATTTTTCTTTGCATTTTCAGTTAATATGCTAACATGCACTGAAACAAAATTTGGAGTAGGGTTTACTTGGAAAAAGGCTTCACACAGTTCTTTGTGACTTTAATTAGAAATTCTCAAGTAACGTTTACTTTGTTTCAAAGTACATTTTACTCCCAATCTGTTTGTAAAATTTTCATTTTATAAAATACTATAATTTGAATGCCAATAACTATCTTATAGACATAAGATCCTTCGACAGTTGAAACACTGAGCGTTTACATGAGACATGGTACATTTCCGTACGCTGTATTGTTTCTTTCAGTGTATCTTTTGATGTTCATTCATGTTTATTTTATGCTGTAACTAGTAGTAAAGAGGAAGAGATGATCGGTTCATGTGCTGCTTAAACTGAGACACTACAACAATCTGTCACAACACATTAAAGAGCATCAAAACCACATTTATTTATTGTTTGTATTTCGTGATAAAATTGACAAAATTTGAAAATTGAGACTTAGTTTCAAATTAAAAGTAACAAAGCACAAAGCTTATTGTGATTATTGAATGTCAGGACATACAAATAATGTTTAGTGAAGTTCGCACATCAACAGAAAACAGCATAGACAAAGATCGATCTTGAGATTTAAGGATCCATATAAGTGTTGACTAAAAATGAGAAATTAATACTGTTTGTCCAGCACTAGCATCCACACAGCTGACTTGCTGTTATAGTTCATCCATGTTGTGCTGTTATAGTTCATCTGCTGTTTCTGTTTCATGCAGATATTTTTTATGTATAGTTTCACAAAACTGAAGTCAGTCAGTTCAGTTTTTGTTTCAAATTTTGAAATTATACAATCTAATTTAGATTAAAAACTGCTCATGTTGCATGTATGCAGCATCTTTGTTTGGATCATGATTAAAATGCAGTGTATTTGGGGCTTGTTTTAAAATTTCAATTTAGTTTTGTTATTTATGTTTACATTATATTTACATTTTGTTATTTAGCAGATGCTTTTATCCTAAGCGACTTACAAATGAGGACAACAGAAGCAATCAAAACCAACAAAAGAGCAATAATATGCAAGTGCTATATTAGTACATTATTATAGTGTTATATTTCAATTTCACAAACGTGCAGCATTTTGTCCAAGAAATAATAAAAGGACACATTTAATTTATAATTTGTCTTGAATCTCATTTTGTAAAAATAAATACATAAATAAAAATAATCGTGAATCGAATCGAATCGTGAATCGAATCGTGAGTTGAGTAAATAGTTACATCCTAACTTGTGACACTGAATATTGGTGTCCTTTTATCCTATTGATGTTGCTGTAGTTTTATGAAAGGCTCATATCATAGATTTTCAACATGAATTACAGAAAAAATTCAGTGTAAAAATTCAGTGTAACAATAGTTCATATACCAAAAAAATCAGGCATAGGCCTATTTAAAACAAAAATCGTTAGATGACATTAAAAGACAGTTCAGTCCTAAAATACTAATTAAGTGTAATTTTAAATCATTAAAATCTCTTAAAAGCACTAGGTTTTACCCATTTGTCAGCAAGAAGTTTTAGTCATTTAAAATATAGTTTAATATGGTCACCTTTTTCTTTTATGTATTTTTATAAGTACAGATCAGAATAAGTGTAATTTTTACAGAAATGTACTGTATCTTACACTGAATGACGGACATTATTTAACCCCTTTTTTACTTTTTATTTGCACAGGTTATTTGAAGCATTAAAGTAGACAGTATACTTGAATTTAACATGCCTTACATGCATATAAAATCATAAATTGAATTTGATGTAGACACCAAAATGAAATGTCTCATCTTTGACCCGAAAGCAATAAGCTTTCAATGTGAAATCATTGTAAAACACTGCCTTTTTTGTGGCTTGTTTCTTTAGTAAACACTCACACTCACACACACACACACACACACACACACTCACTCACACTATATGTTCTCTTTATTGTGAGATGGATCTCTATAATGTTTGGGATGTGTCTCTGTGTTGATTGGGCTGTTTATTTAGGGTGTGTCTTGTGTCTGTGTCTTGAATTCTCTCTCCCGCTGTGTCTGTCTCGCAGATTTCCTCTCTTAGTGTTTTCAATTGGCGGCTGGGGCTCATTTCCATAAGCTATGGAGACATCGGTATGAGCCGGCCGTATGTGCGCGTGACAGATAATGCCACTCACTTTGGCAAAGCTCGTAAAGAATGGCTTCGGAAAAGCCTTCCTGCCGGGGAAGAGAGATTTCAAGAGGACGTGCTGCTTTGTTCTTATGTAGGGTCTCGTTTTCATGTGCTGCTGCCAGGTTATTCTGTAAAACGAGTGTCTTGACAAAATGCTAGACTTTAGATATTTTGTGTTCTTCAAAACATGCATATTTGTTAATATGTTGCCACTTGACTACAGAAGTAGTAAAAGATAATGTCTGCTTTTGTGGAGTGTGTGTCCTCGGATCATAACAGGAAGCAGGATGCAGTGTGGGAAGGTCAGATCTGGGAAGGCAGAGCGCTGCGAGTGTCTGACGCTCATCAGGGTCAAAGAGCGCCCGACAGCCTCCGTTTTAGGCTCTGGTTATATTCAGTCGGACAGGCTGGTGTCACGACATGTAGTCGGCAAAGTCAGCACTTGTTTGTGCTGATTTATGTGCGATTCTTCAAATATAGGGACGTTTTGTCCTCAGAGTAATTTTAAAGAAATGAATAAAAAAACAGAGACTCAAAAGATCCAAAAAGGAATATGTATATATTCATAATTATAGATGATTTGTAAATATGCATATAAATATACATAGTACACAGTACACACACATATTATGTAAACACAGACTTTTATTTTGGATGCAATTAATGGATTTGACAGCACTAGTGTGTTTATATATATGTATGTATGTATGTATTTATGAGTGAGTGTGTACGTGTAAGTTTTTGTATAATTTTTAATTACATTTAAAATGTGTATAAAATAAAAAATAATTTATTTACATATATAATTTAAAATTCAATTTCAAAATAAATTTGTTTATATTTGCAAATAAAAATGCATATAAATATAGCTTTTTAAATATGACAGAAAAATCAATAATTCAAAATGTATTTAATTAAATTAAAAAATGTAAGAACTATTATACTATTATACTTAATGTATTTTTATACTATTAAAATATATATATTTTTTGTATACACTTAAATAAAATTTTAAGTGTTACACAAATGTATTTAATTAAATAAAAATAAATTAATTAGACAGACAGATCATTTTCTTAAATATTCTAAACATATAAATAAATAAACATTAAAATATTTTAATTAATTTTATTTTTTTCATCCATCACAAACATTGTAGAAAACAAGTGTATTATTATTCCAAAAGAGATTCTGATTGTGAATAAGAAGTGAATTGTGAGCAAGAGAAAAGATCAAAAACAGTTATATCTATTTTTTTTTTTAATTCATGCTCTGAAAGCTTTATTGGTTGTTGTTACAAAATCGGTTACTATTTGAGCATTTTAATTGGGCAACAACAAATTTCTCTTTAAAAATTCAAAGTTTTAACATTCAAAGTGAACACTACTAATCTGTGGTGTTAGAAAACCCAAGGCTGATTCAACTTTGTATCTATAAGCAGAGAAATATTCATTAACATCACATACGAAAATCCATTTGATGAAGCTCATGGTCAGATTTGTTAATTTGCTAAATGTTTTCACATCACTGATAGATATTTAGAAGGTTTAAAACTCAAAATACCCCACATGGAAGAATCTCCCATGTATACGGTGTATGAAATATAACGCGCTGATGTTCATATTCTGTCAGCGTTTCTGTTTTCCTGGCTTGTGGCGTTCTTAAGCTCTCGGTCCCTCATTTCCTCGCGCTCTTTATTTCCTCAAATTCACTCTCTGTAGATTTGTAGTTCTGAGCTCGAGTATTTCCAGGTCACATTTTCTCATTGGCGTTCATGAGTCAGATGTTGTTTTAGCACACGCTCGGCCAAAGAAGGAAATGTTTAGGATTTCGATGCATTCAGCGCATTTGTGTTTGCTCTGGAGATGCATCTGTCTAAACACAGGACACAGGACTAGAGAAACAACTAAAACATCTATTGACTGTGGGAGGGTAGCAGAGCCGCTCGGTTTGTGTTATGCATTCATGTTATAGCTCTGTACTCTTATTGCAGGACAAATATTGACTCATTTGAATATACTTTTATTTCTTCTTAGGCGAAACTCTTGAGACAGAGTTCATACTGTACATAGCTTAAAATGCTATTAATTCTCCTCAGCTTTGAATTAGTGATTTTTGATAAAAGTTACAAGTATTAATATTAAATATAAATCTAAAACTGTAAAAATATGAATAAATAAGTTAGACTGTAACAATATTTTATAAGTGAATATAACATAGTCAAGGTCAAATTTCACCCTCCACAGAAATGTAAATAAAAAGAAGCACATATATTTTGTTATAACAAAAGAGAACTTGTAGACAAATCCAGTTCATAGTGCAGTATTGTTGTTTTTATTTAGAGTTTTTTCCTCATCTTCTGTTTTGCTCCGTGTGGTTTGTGGAGAGCAGAAGTGCAGCTCTGGCCTGTGGGGAAAAACGTCCATGCAGCCGAATCTCAACAGGATCAATACTGCAATCTTCTGCTGGATCAGCCACTGACACTCTTATTAATGTCTGTGTGTGTCAGCGAACACGCGACTACATCCGCAGGAACCCACCTCACTAAATTACACATACATATGAACTACAAATCAGACTAATGGTGGCATGACTACTTCGTCTAGTCAACTAGGGACGTCTAGTAATGCAATGTGGCTTCAGTCATCTTTGGTCTTGTTTTACAGTAAAAATCTTGAAATGTTTGGACTATACAGATCAATTTATTTAATATGCCAATTGGTTGACTTGAAACCAAGTCAAAAAAATTAAAATAAAATACTCAATTTTTTATTATTAACAAACATGGCAATAATAATAATAATTTGGCCAAAATATATAATTTATTAATAATAATAATAATAAT
>NW_015540875.1:304729-320356 GCF_001515605.1 Sinocyclocheilus anshuiensis | reverse complement strand
TTTTTTAATAAATCTGCAAAAATGTCAACGATTCTGTGTTTTTCTGTCAATATGGGGTGCTGTGTGTACATTAATGAGGAAAAAAAATTAACTTAAATGGTTTTAGCAAATGGCTGCAATATAACAAAGAGTGAAAAATTTAAGGGGGTCTGAATACTTTCCGTACCCACTGTATATATATATATACGACAACTACAGCAATAATAATTTGACAAAAAAATTGTGATTATAAACAAACATGACAATAATAATAAAAATAATGATGATGATGATAATATCAACAACAATAACAATAACAGTAATAATAATAGCAATAACAACAATAAGAAGAAAATGTAGTATTATTATTAGTAGTAGTAGTAACAGCAGTTTATTTATTTATTTGGTTATTTATCAATTTATCAATCACAAACTTGTTGTGCATCTGTACAAACCAGAAAAGCCTAGGCTAATTAAATAATGAATGAATTTATTTACTTTGTTAATCGCACTAATAATTGCTATTTTAACCAGAAGAAATCTGATACAAACGTGCTATGGTTAAACCTGTTTATTCATGCCATTTAAATTAAATTCCTGCATCAAGTCCACAATTTTTGCAGAGGTTCAGATGTTATAAACAGACGTCATGTATAGGCATGGATCCGTATGAGATTTTGACGGTATGATACCGTGATATTTTTGCTTAAGGTTATCACGGTATTGTCGTTACAGCTCTAAAATGTGTTATTTTTAAATGACTGGGTAAAAAAACAAACAAAAAAAAAAAACTTTTTTTCCACTGAACACAATATATTGTGTTTTTCAGCAACATACAGAATAGGGTATGTTGAACATGAACATGAACAGTTGAATTTGTTTATTTTTTCTTTTGATTTGTTTCCTAAAAAGAAGAAAAATAAAGACTGACATCTTTATTTAACCTAAATCTGTAATTACAGTTATTTAATTTTAGTTATATAATTCATTTACATATCATTTATATCATTTCATATCGTTTAGTTATATAATTTCATATACACAATTTGATTTAATAACCCAATTTGAAGCAAAAACAGAATGTTCTGACTAGCTTTGTGAATATATGCCTGAACGAAACAAACAGCAGGAGCTCTGAATGAGACGCAGATTCACTCTCTGACAGCAGGAGGCGCTTCTCAAACACCAGATACAGTCTTTCCTTGGTTACCGCTGTAAACAAAGCAGCGCTGCGCTGAAACACTGCTTTAATATGAACTATACAGAGACGAGATGAAAAGAAAATACCACGTAAACTTTTCTGAAGACAGTCAGTTCCCCTCAGAAACACATTCATATAAACCCCCAAATCAATATTGAGGATTTTCTTCCAATAGTTCGTACATCATGAACAGTGAGTGATCTGCCTGCTACAGTGCAAACAGCAGAAGCTCTGAATGAGACGCAGATTCACTCTCTGACAGCAGGAGGCGCTCATGGAACACCAGATACGGTGTTTCCTTGGTTACCGCTGTAAACAAAGCAGCGCTGCGCTGAAACACTGCTTTAATATGAACTATACAGAGACTAGATTAAAAGAAAATACCACGTAAACTTTTCTGAAGACAGTCAGTTCCCCTCAGAAACACATTGATAAAACCCCCAAATCAATATTGAGGATTTTCTTCCAATAATTCGTGCATCATGAACAGTGAGTGATCTGCCTGCTACAGTATTTTTCTCTCTGCGTCTGTCTTCAGCGTCTCTGGCCTGTATTAACGGGTGTTTACAGACTTCATATTTTCACATACATGACATGTTGGAAAATGATTGCATTGCAACACAGTTTGTGCAAGTCCAGAACCGAGACGAGTTGCAACAAGACAAAAAACGTCCGGTTGCCAATCGCGCGAGTTCCAGGGGAAGCTCCTTAAGTTCGGCCGTCCGACACACACGTGACTGACCCCTCGCTCGCACCAACAGGAGGAGGAGGGGTCATGTTACTCTCTACACTGCACTCAACCTGAGGGATTCCTGCACTTTTCAGTCTTTGAGGAGACATGAAAAACAGCGCATACCGCAGGAACGGTATAACGGAAAATATTTGTGGGTTTGAAACCGTGAAATTTTCAAATCGCAGTATACCTCGAAACCGGTAATCGGCCCATGCCTAATCCTGTATGTGTATGTAGAGTAATAATTAAAAAATATTTGGAGTTGAACAGTAATTTTGAATTGATTAGCGACTGTGGTGGATTTGTTAAACTGCTTTAAAGATGAATTTTCATATGCTGTCAGTCCAGCAGTCACTTGTCGCATGCTGCTCACTAATCTCTGCTGCTACTAACAATATCAAAGCTAAACAACTGGAAATTGTAGATAATAGTATTTGTCCTGATTCATCTGTAAATCAGCACATGCAGAAGCTCCTGTCAAACTCTCTCTGTTGGCTCTAGTCAGTCATCAGTCGGACATTTTGGAGCAACTCTGCATCATCCTGAATGCGTAATTGAATCTCATTTCATTTGGAGGCTTTCCAAGAGAGATTGACACATATTTGGACATGCTCTTCAAATCTAATCATGTCTCTGGCTGCGTGGAGCTCCGTTGTGTCCGTGTTCGTCCCTGCCAGTCGTCGCTCTTCAGCCAATTTGATCGAATTACTCCGAAAACGCTGCAATTACAGCCTTCTTCAGAGATTAGTTTCTTCCAAACAGGCACACCGTCCATTAAACATGGGAAGCTCATGTTGTGATTCTGACGCTGGGTGCTTAACTAGGATTGAATGCATTCAATATTGACATGTTTAGCATTGCATATCATATTGTTTGGTACTAATCAGCTAAACCTGTACTGAGCAGTCATGCTGTGCAACGCAAACTACCTCACAATATGAGGCACGTGGCAATGCATAATCAATCATCTCTTGCTTTGTTTGCGTTTGTCCAGTAATATGTCTTTAAGATGTTTATGACTGTTTAAACTTCTCAATTAATTGAAATGTAGGAAATTGTGAATGATAGAAACACTAAATTATTAGGGTCAATACCATTTTTTTTAAAAGAAATTAATCCTTTTACGCAGCAAGGCTGCATTAAATTGATGAAAGGCAACCATAAAGACATTTATAATTTTACAAAATGTTTGTTTAAAAAAATAAAATCCTGTTTAATTATTTATTATTATTATTATTAGAAAATTGTATGAATGATTAACACGTACACTATCATTTAAAAGTTTAAGGTCAGTACCATTTTTCTAAAGAAATGAATACTTTGTCAACAAGGATTGATCAGAATGAATCAGAAGTGACCGTAAAGACATTTATAATGTTACAAAAGACAGACATGAAAAACAGCGCATACCGCAGGAACGGTATAACGGAAAATATTTGTGGGTTTGAAACCGTGAAATTTTCAAATCGCAGTATACCTCGAAACCGGTAATCGGCCCATGCCTAATCCTGTATGTGTATGTAGAGTAATAATTAAAAAATATTTGGAGTTGAACAGTAATTTTGAATTGATTAGCGACTGTGGTGGATTTGTTAAACTGCTTTAAAGATGAATTTTCATATGCTGTCAGTCCAGCAGTCACTTGTCGCATGCTGCTCACTAATCTCTGCTGCTACTAACAATATCAAAGCTAAACAACTGGAAATTGTAGATAATAGTATTTGTCCTGATTCATCTGTAAATCAGCACATGCAGAAGCTCCTGTCAAACTCTCTCTGTTGGCTCTAGTTAGTCATCAGTCGGACATTTTGGAGCAACTCTGCATCATCCTGAATGCGTAATTGAATCTCATTTCATTTGGAGGCTTTCCAAGAGAGATTGACACATATTTGGACATGCTCTTCAAATCTAATCATGTCTCTGGCTGCGTGGAGCTCCGTTGTGTCCGTGTTCGTCCCTGCCAGTCGTCGCTCTTCAGCCAATTTGATCAAATTACTCCGAAAACGCTGCAATTACAGCCTTCTTCAGAGATTAGTTTCTTCCAAACAGGCACACCATCCATTAAACATGGGAAGCTCATGTTGTGATTCTGACGCTGGGTGCTTAACTAGGATTGAATGCATTCAATATTGACATGTTTAGCATTGCATATCATATTGTTTGGTACTAATCAGCTAAACCTGTACTGAGCAGTCATGCTGTGCAACGCAAACTACCTCACAATATGAGGCACGTGGCAATGCATAATCAATCATCTCTTGCTTTGTTTGCGTTTGTCCAGTAATATGTCTTTAAGATGTTTATGACTGTTTAAACTTCTCAATTAATTGAAATGTAGGAAATTGTGAATGATAGAAACACTAAATTATTAGGGTCAATACCATTTTTTTTAAAAGAAATTAATCCTTTTACGCAGCAAGGCTGCATTAAATTGATGAAAGGCAACCATAAAGACATTTATAATTTTACAAAATGTTTGTTTAAAAAAATAAAATCCTGTTTAATTATTTATTATTATTATTATTAGAAAATTGTATGAATGATTAACACGTACACTATCATTTAAAAGTTTAGGGTCAGTACCATTTTTCTAAAGAAATGAATACTTTGTCAACAAGGATTGATCAGAATGAATCAGAAGTGACCGTAAAGACATTTATAATGTTACAAAAGACTTCTGTTTGAAATGAATGCTGTTCTTTTGATCTTTGTGTTCATCAGATAATCCTGAAAAATAAAATGCATCACAGTTTCCACAAAAATATCGGGTAGCACAACTGTTTTCAACATTGATAATAATCAGAAATATTTCTCGAGCAGCAGATCAGCATATTAGAATGATTTCTGAAGATCATGTGACACTGAAGACTGGAGTAATGATGCTGAAAATTCAGCATTGATCACAGGAATAAATTACACTTCACAATATATTCACATAGAAAACACTTATTTTAAATTGTAATAATATTTCACAATTTTACTGTTTTTACTGTATCTTTGATCAGATAAATGCAGCCTTGGTGAGCAGAAGAAACTCATTTCAACCAGTAGTCCATTAAAGCAATTAAAACATTTTACCGACCCCAAACCCTAGATGAAAAAAAGGAAAAAAAAAGAGACTAGAATTACCTATAATTAAAAAAATTAAAAAGCCAAAATAATTATCAATGCAGTATCATTAGAAAAAGAATGGAAAGAAATTTAAATGTGATTAAATCAGCACAAGCCTACTAACCAGTTCAACCCACACAGTTCACACCAGTCCAGCAGGGTTTTAAAAGTCTACTTTACTTTATGGATAGCAGCTTTGTGCAGAACTAGAGCAGGGATCCAGCCGGTGTGAGAAAGCGAGCTGTGGATGCTTCTGTAGCGTCTCTTTCATCTGCACCTCCTCTCAGCTCCCAGAGCGACTCTAACATTACCGGCCCCTGCTGCTAATGCTTTCAGGGGCCACAGAAGACACATCCACAGCTCCATCCTTCAGCCGCTGATCACGTTATGGAGAAAGAGGACCACCGAGTGACTAAGCAGGGTCGGCCAAGCTGATGTTTTGTCTTGTGGGCATCGCAAACAGATGCACTGGAAACCTGCCGACCGTCAAAGAGAAACCTGGCTTTGGTATCACAGAGAGCCAGCGCTTTGTTGCTCTGTTGATGTTTAATGCACTTTGTGGAATTGTGAATGTGGGGCACGCAAACTCTGGGTGTGCCGACCGTGCAGCGGCCCACAATTCCTCACGGATTAATCAAAGACAGATACACACTCACGGGCCGGCTTTAAAACTACAAGCTGTTGTGATGCATGCATGCATTTCTGTTTCTGACCACAATAATGCAGTCATGCTGCGAAAATATCATTGCGTTTTGGACAACAAATCAGTGCTCCCGTTGCTACAAATGAACATTCTGAGAGGCAGATGTTTGCATTTAAATTGCATTTAAATGATGCATCCGATAATGAACAAGCTGAACATTTATGACTTCATATTTCACGCACGTCATTTAAATGACATTCCTGCATGTGGGACAGATCAGATAAATTTGTCAAATTGCTCACAGTAGCATGACATTTTTCTCCACTTTGCAAGTACAGTATTCAAAAGAAATAGGTCACGTGACAGCCATTAATATTAGTATTGTAATTTTAGAGTTGAACTGTAAAAAATTACTACATTATTTCTTAAATGCTTGATTTGCATGTGAAATATTACAATAGTAATTTCTTATTTTGGTCAGATTTCTTAATTTCTTACATTTTTTAAATACTCAATTTGTGAGTGAAAATTACAGTAGCAATTTCCTGTTTTGTTCAATATTTGTATTATTAATAATCATATTAATATTATTACATTTTCATAAATGTATTTTTATATAATATTTTTTACATAATAATAATATTAATAATACTAATAATTGTTGTTGTTATTATTATTACAATTAATTTTACAGTGAAATACTACAGTAATAATATTTAATATTTAGTTTAATCATATAATTTAGTACACCTAATTATAAAAATAGTAAATAATAATAATGCTAATAATAATAATGCTGTTTTTATTCTTTTATTAATAATTTATACTGTTAGTAAAATTACAATAGAAATTAATTTTTTTCAATACTTTTATTTATTATTATTATGAATAATAATAATAATATCATCATCTAGTTTAGGACAACTGAATGATTAAATTTTTCTTAAATACTGTTTTTTATGTTAAAGTGAAATACTACAATAGTAATATTTATTATTTTATTTAATAATTTAATTTAGCAGTAATAACTAAACTAAACTAACTAAAACTAAAAACGAACTACATTTAGCAATAATAATAATAATAATAATAAGTCTTTCTACTTTGAAATTCCATGTTTAATTTAATTCAGTGTGTTACTGGCCATATTTTTGTAATTATTTGTGAAAGTTACTGGCAATTTCTGGGTGAAAATAGTCTCTACACCAAATCTGTCTAACCGATCGCTTTCTCTGGATAATATAGATGTCATATTTTGCATTTTTCATTTATTGCACAACTGCTGCATTTGTGTTTGGCCCCCAAATATGACAAAAAGCAGAATCTGTTTGTCTTCTAGTGGCATGTAAGAAGTGTTTTGGGCAGCTCATATCACGTGCTTCATCCCTGAGCTATCCGAGTCGTGTCTCTGGTCAGCGCGGTCACAGACGCAGGAAGCCGTTCTGCCCTTGTTTACTGGTTTCTCTTCCTCGTGCTGCACCCCTGGTGTCTCGCAGAGGCCTGCTGGAGTTTGGCCCGTTTGCTTGTTGAAGCGCAAACAGAGCTGCGAGTGTTGACAGACCTGTCCAGATCTGTGTGTGTTTGTGGGACGTGGGATGAAGCCGCTGTTTCTGCTACTCATACTGCATGCTGCAGTTTTTCTCTTTGGATTGTTGACAGTGTAAACATTAGCGTTTTTAAATGTTAGGATTTGAATCGTGTGTTCAAGATCTCACATTAGTTGAGAGACTAAATGGAATATTGTTTCTTCTAAAGTTCTCATAAAACTCATTGAGCTTGGGTAGTCTGTATGTTTGAGTGAAATACTGAATGATTATTTTTTTTTTTAAGTATTTGATAGGATTTTTCCTATAGGACTTTTAGAAGTTAATGTTGAACAGGAAATTGGATGGGAGGGATTGAAAAGATTTGTGACTTTTTTATTTTATTTTATTTGTTATGCACTTAAGTCATGGATTTTTTTTTAAACAAATTTAATTTTGACTAACCTTTTTTATTTTAGATTTTAACCCTTTATTTTATTTTATTCTATTCTATTTAGTTTTTATTGTATTATTTATTTTATTTTATTTATTTGTTTATAGCATACACTGTTAATTCTTTTGAACCCTTTTATTTTATAATTTAATCGGTTTTTATTATTTTATTTCTTATTTTATTTTAGATTTTATTTATAACATGCACCGATAATGTACAAAAATTTAATTTTGACTAATCTTTTTTTATACTTCAACCCTTTATTTTATTCTATTTATTTATCTTTATATTTTGTGTGATTTTATTATTTATAAAATGCACTGATAAATCATATAGAACATTTTTGACTAACATTTTATTTTTTTACTTTAAACCTTTATTCTATTTAATTTTTTTATTTTATTTTTATTTTATTTAGTTTTATTATTTATAACATGCACTGATAAATCATTAAAAAAATTTAATTTTAACTTTAACCCTTTTTATTTGATATTTTAACCCTTTGTTGGGCACTCTTTGGATCAGTATCAGCAAACCGTATTTATTTATTTATTTTTCAAAGGACTCTGTGGTTTATTTATGATTTTTTTTGTAAAATTGTAAAATTCTGCTTTGACGACATCCATCACTTACATGGAAAAAAGGGTTTTAGTCTAAAACACATCATCACAGTCATGTTTTAATGAAGCGTTCTGTCAGATGGTGTGTAAATGCAGTAGTGAGTGTATGTTGAGTCTGGTGTCCTTCTGCTGTCTGGAGGTCAGTCGGGGAGGATTGGGGTTTTATGTGTTTGTGTTAAAGCGTGTGTGTGCAGGAGTCTCATAAATGCAGGACAAATACAGAACGGCCGCTGGAGAGAGAGGACGAGGACGGTGAGCGCTGCAATAATATTTTCACAGAAGAGACTGACGGCTGCTGTCTTCCCTCGACACGGATGCAGTATTGACACTCATTCTGTCTCTAATAACTCAGCAGCGAGACTGAATAGAGAACAAATTGAGACTTGAGTCTCCTGCTGATGGTTCTCAAATGATGAAACTCGAATGTTTCTCGTCAAATGATCTGAGCTGCTCTTAGGGCTGGGCGATATAGCTAAAATAGCACGTGCCTATATCGTGCACTATATCGAACATTTTTTATATCGTTATCGAAGAAGGCGTACCGTCGATAAATATCGATACCGTTTTATCGCCCAGGCCTAGCAGCTCTATACTCGTACTGTACAGACTAATTTTATCTGTTTGTATATTTCCTGTTGTACACAATATAATAATCAATCAGTCATGGCATGTTTTCGACAGTTTTCTGTTAAATTAAGAAATGATAATAATAACTGATCAAATTTATATTTTATTATAAAACAATAAACAGTCAAGTCACGGTTTACTGTTAAAGTAATTTTATGAATTATCATTATAAAATAAAAATGGTCAAAGCATGTTTTCTACACTGTTTTTTGTCAAATTAAGGAATAATTCACACAATTATTTGGAATTATTACTCTTTAATTTAGAAGAAAATAAATTCAAAATAATTTTAGTAAGTAAATATTTTACTGTAAAGTAAGTCAAGGCATGTTTTTCTACACTGTTTTCTATCAAATTAATGAATAATAATCAATGAGATATTTTTATGATTTATTATAAAATGAACGTTTTATTATAAAATAATAAACAGCCAAGGCATTTTTCTACACAGTTTTCTGTTAAATTAAGGAAGAATAATTTATAAAATTTTATTTTTTTGAAATAACTGTTATTACAAAATTGTTTTTTATTAAATATATATAAATATGATATTGTTTTTTATTTTTATTATTGTTTTCCACTAAATGAAGGAAAAATTATTTTATGAATTATTTATTTAAATAAAAGAATCACAAATTTAGATAAATATATAATTAAAATGACTGCAGTCCAAATTGAAGTCATTGTTTTCTGAATATCTTTCACTGGAGCTCTCAAATCTGCTCAGATTTTTTGCATGCAATATTCAAACTTCAGAGAACGTTTTAGGAGAATCATCTGAAATGAAGTTGAGTGTTGGACTTGAGCAACTGATATTCTTCATCTTGTAAATATTAAGATGTTCTCGTGGGTTCACCCTGATGTCAGTTCTGGGTCTTAAGGACAAAACTGAAAGAAAAGCAGCTTCAGCAGCTTCAGCATCCAGATGAAGATCCTGCAGACAGACAGAAAGCCATTGTGTGTGAGCTGCTGCTTGAAGAGAAAACCGCGTGATGGGGGATGTTTTTAAGCCCCGAGACCCGACAGTCCCGTCACTGGTGCAGTGAATGTCTGGGAGGCAGCGGGACGGGACGGTTTGAATGGGAACACTGTTGCTGTGTTTTTGTGAAGGACGCAGGCGCGCGCTGGAGATGGAGCTTTTGTTGAGACGTCTGGTTCAAGGACAGGAGGCGGGGTTTGACCTGTCAATCAAGTGTGTGTGTGAATCAGTTAGACAGACAGTCTCTCAGTGAATGTGTGTCAGCTCGTCCTTCGATTCATTATCCAGCTCCATGAGCATATAAGCTGTCAACATTACATGCAAACCATTAGTTTGAGTGATTTCCTCAAGGAGATCTCATGAAACAGCCTTTTAAAGGCTTAAAGGAGTTGTTTTGATTCATGTTCATTATGCTTTTTCCATAGCAGGGGCTTGTGCAATAAAAGACTTTTGACAGTATTTTACGTAGGCCTTTATATCAATATCTGTATATTTATTTAAAATAATACAACCATCATTTTTAGTCAAGTGTTAACATTAAAAATATTTATATAGTTAAAAAATCTAGTCTTAAAAAATCAAGGCATTTTTTCTACACTTTTTTTTCTTCCCCACTAAACAAACAAATAATAATTTATGAAATACATTTATAAATATTATTAGGCATGTTACCGTTTTCTGTCAATAGAGGTGCATATTATTTATTATAAAATAAATATGCTATTATAAAATAATAAAAAGTCAAGATTTGTTTTCTAAACTGTTTTCTATTAAACTACAGAAGAATATAAAATAATGTTACGTGTTATTATTAGATATCAAGGCATGTTTTCTACACTGATTTCTATTAAATTACAGAAGAATAATTTATAATGTTATGTGTTATTGTAATGAAGTATTATTTGATATCAAGGCATGTTTTCTACACTGTTTTCTGCCAATAGAAGGACAAAAAAATCATACATTTTTGATGCATTATATAATAAAAAATAAAGGCATGTTTTCTACTCTGTTTTCTATTAAACTACAGAAGAATCATTTCTAAAATAATTCTCTGAATTATTAAAAAAAATATTATACAATTATAAACAGTCTAGGCATGTTTTCTACAATGTTTTCTATTCAGTTTAAGAAGACGAATTGTAAAATAAATTAATTAAATAAACACTGTATTCCACTAAATGAAGAATAATGAATACAATCATTTTATAAAATATATATAATATGAATTATATAAAATATACAAATATATGATTAAATAATTTATTGTATATCTGTATATTAATTGTATATCGTAACTGTAGTCCATACAGCTTGTTTGTTTTATTTCAAGTCTTCTGAAGTCAAATTTAAGTCATAATTCTCTGAATATCTTGCCCTGTAGCTCTCAAATCTGTAAGTTAGTTTTTTGTCAGAGCTACCTTAGCTGTGATTTATATCACACAAATTCCCGTGAAGCATTGCAAATGATGTAATGGAGTCAGTGCCAATACACTCACATCCATATATGTGCATATTTGCTAAAAATCTTGAAATATTTTGTGCTTAGAAGGTACATTTTTGCTTCAATAGTTCATTTTCTCATAAAAGACTTTAAGTTCAAGTTATACATTTTTCCCCCTAATGTTCTGTTGTGTTTGTGCTGCAAATCAAATGTTATGATTAGTTTCAAGGCTGTTTGACTCAAATTTAAATTCTTTTTTTGAAGACTTTACTTGCACCCAGATAATGTGTATTATTAATGGTAATGTGTTTGTGTCAACACAAAAATGACTGATCATTTGTAGTCATGCATAAACATTAAAAATGTGTAAACATTAAAAAATGTAATGAAACAAATTTAAAACACACACACATAAATTTAAAAGTATATAGTTAAAATAATCAAGGCATGTTTTCTGCACTGTTTTCCTCTATATTAATGTATAATTTATCAAATAATTTTATGAAATATTATTTGATATCAAGGTATGTTTTCCACTAAATACGTACTTAATAATTTATACAATTATTTTGTGAAATATTATTATTAAATTATATATTATTTATCAAAGCATGGTTTTTGTGGACCTTTTTGTCCACTTAATAAATAATAATAAAAAAAAAATAATTGTGAAATATTATTTTTCAAACCATGTTTTATTTTTTTTTATAATAGAAGGAAGTTTTTTTTCAGTAGAAGGAATACAGATTCATATTTATATATATCGTATATAAAATGAATTCAATATTAAAGTGTTTTATCATCAAAGTCAAGGCACCACACAACTTGAGTTTAATTTTCTCCCCTCTTCTATCTATTCCTGTTCTCTCACAATGACTTTTGACTGTCAGCAGAAAGTCTGGTTCTCGTTACATTTATTCTGTCCAAGATCGGCTCACTTAGACAGGAAGAGACGTTTGATTGACAGCTCTGTTCATGACCAGAATGCTAAAGACCTGTGCAAACTTTTTCCCGCAAAGTTCACAGCCAGATTTGACCTGCCAATTTTAATCTTGCCAATTTTATCTTTATAAACCGTATTCTGTGACTGTCCAACCTGTCAAGATCATATTCCTCCATATAATAATATATATATGTAATGAATGTGTAATTATATTTAACCCTTTAACTGTCACCCCCCATTTTTTTTAAATAGGCATGCAGGTGCACTATCCAAACTTAAATTGTTGTAATTTATGAACACTTTGGAATACAGACATAAGGTTGGTCTCTTTTTAAAGAAGAAAATCAGTAGATTATCGCACAGGTTTTCCAAAAATGTAAGTATCAAAAAGTTATAGAAGTTTAAATTTACTGTAAAGAAAATGCACTATATTAATTTTATTTTATTTTATATATAATAAATATTTGACTTAACAGGTTTTACTCTAAAATTGGTATAACATTAAAGCCTTATGTCTAAATAAGTTATGTTCCAAATTTGAAGTTGATATGAAAAAAATTGAGGTTCCTGTGAGATTTTATTTAGGGCATTATACCACAAACAGCCACCGGGTGCCATCCAAACTCTATTAAATTTTTTAAATGCATTTTTTCTGTCACAAATGTCTAGATTTCTCTGTCAATATTACTTCTATCTCAAAATATCTTCTACCTCAAAAACCACCAAATATGGAATCCTGAGGCTCAGACCTTTCCAATGATATGTTTTATGTCAAGATTATAAAAAGGTTTGATTCTAAAAGACCGTAATGCATTTTGTAATATGACACTTGACACCCCCCACTAAGGGGGGGGGGGGGGGAGACCGCCAAAAGATTTTAAAGTACCATTTCCATGGTAACGCAATTTCAAATTTCCGATTTCAAAATGGTTTTCACAGGATGAATCTTGGGCTTGTAAGCTTTCAAATGATATATGATTTATGATGATTACTAAAAGATTTGATAGAGAAAAAGGACAACAACAAAAAAGAGTGCCAAGCGTCCCACAGGTGGGGCGGTGACAGTTAAGGGGTACAAAAGATTGTATACTATATATAATCGTATTATTTCTATACACTATTTTTATATATTTAATGTAATTATTAGGAATTTAATTTAAAATTACATTTATGTATAATTTAAATATGTAATGTTTTATTTAATTTGTTAAATAGCAATATTTTTAATATTTGTTTCAAATGTTCAAGTACAATAATCATATTGCAATTACCATTACAGTAGTGTAATGAATCAGATTCTCATTACATTTATTTAAATCATATATTTACATAAACATATTTATAAATATTTAATTATGTAAATGAAATTATATTTAAATGAAAAATGTCTATTATTTTATTTGTATTTTATTTGAACACTACATTTTTAAACTGTTATAAACATTTACATTTAAAATGAAATATATATATATATGTGTATATGTATATACCGGTAAATGTGCATTGTAATAGTATTTTATCAAGTACAATAAGATACTAGTGTTGTATTTGAGGACTAAATAATGTATTTAAATATAATTATACAATTTATATACATTTTGAACTGAGAAGTCAAATATATATTGAATATATATAAATTAAATATGTATATGAATGTATGTGTTAATAGTATTTGCTTCAATTTTATGCTGCGTTAAGTACTATAATCATATTGCAATTACCATTCCAGTAATGAGAATAATGAAAATTAGGAATAAACTAAAATGTATTACATTAATGATAATTTGTGGAGGAAATATGCTTAATTGGCGTCAAAATGCTGCATGCTCAAATGCAAAGTATAATTTCATATTTGGGGGTGAAATGTGACAGATGTTTTTGTGCTTGACATCGGTTTATTTAAACATTTTCAGTTTATTGCAGAAGATAGTTTATCTCATTTTCATCTTTTTAAGTCCTGGTCCTTCAGCTGAAGGCTTTGAGGCGTTGAGAAGTGAAGGTGGCGTGAGTTTTTCTCTGGTTGTGGACTGTGAAGCAGCTAAATGAATTCTCCTGCTTCAGAAGATGCTGTTAAATCATGCTGTCATACGCAGCAGCACAGCGGTGCTAAGTCTGTATATATATATATATATATATATATATATATATATATATATATACAGGTGCATCTAAAAAAAATTAGAATATCGTGAAAAAGTTGATTTTTTTTGTAACTTATTTCAAAAAGTGAAATTTTCATATTTTTTAGATTCATTACATGTAAAGTAAGTTTTTTTTGTTTTTAATTTTTGTAAAGTAAAACATTTCAAAAGTTTTTTTCTTTTTAATTTTGATGATTAGAGCTTACAGCTCATGAAAGTCAAACATCCAGTATCTCAAAATATTAGAATATTTCCTAAGATCAATCAAAAAAAGGATTTGCAAAACAGAAAGTTCAAGTTCTTTAAAGTATGTTGATTTCTGCACTCAATACTTGGTCGGGGCTCCTTCAGCACAAACTCCAGCATCAGTGAGGAGTGAATGAAGCGATCAGCCTGTGGCTCTGCTGAGAAACTATTGAGCTTCAGCTCGGATCCACTGTTTCTCATCTTTCTCTTGAAAACATCCCATAGATTCCAGATGGGCTTCAGGTCAGGCATGTTGGCTGGCCAATCAAGCACAGTCATATCATTGGAAGTGGTTTTGGCAGTGTGGGCAGGTGCTAAAGTCCTGCTGGAAAAGAAATCAGCATCTTCATAAAGCTTGTCAGCAGATGAAAGCATGTTTTCCTGAAGACGTCTGAGCGTGGTGACTCTTGATGCACTGACTCCTTGTGAAGCTCTCCCAAGTGTTTGAATAGGCTTTGCTTGACCGTATTCTCTTGTGGTCATCCCTGTTGCTTGTGCACCTTTTCCTACCCATTGTCTTCATTTCAGTCAACTTTGCATTTAATATGCTTTGATACAGCACTCTGTGAACAGCCGCTCTTTCAGTAATGAGCTTCTGTGACTTATCTAATATTTTGAGATACTGGATTTTTGACTTTCATGAGCTGTAAGCTCTAATCATCAAAATTAAAACAAAAACTTTTGAATTGTTTTACTTTACATGTAATGAATCTAGAATATATGAAAGTTTCACTTTTTGAAGTGTTAAAAAAAGAACTTTTTCACAATATTCAAATTTTTTGAGATGCACCAGTATATCTGTATGTATATATATGTGTGTGTGTGTGTGGTATTTGATTTGATTATTTATTTATTTTTTTTTAAAGGTTTATATATTATATAATTGTGTGGTAATGCCTATTTTTTGGGTAATTGGAATCATATTTGGGTCTGTGTAGATCTGCTTTTTTAATTTGATTATTTTATTCATTTTTAATTTAATT
>NW_015540875.1:300382-304702 GCF_001515605.1 Sinocyclocheilus anshuiensis | reverse complement strand
TATATATATATATATATATATATATACTATGAATCAGCATCAGTGCTGCGGTCAGAGCGTTGCATTCATGAAGCGTCCTGCTCCACTCACACAGACTCCGGCCTCGCATCGCATCTCAGCTCAGTACGAGTGGATCTGTGTGCTTCTGCTGCTACAGTAAAGACCGGTGGAAAAGAGAAAATGCTTTATGAGCTGTTTTCTTTTCCACGGGCCGTATTCCACACTTCTGTAGCATTTCGCTGCAGTCTGCTTATAATCTTACTCAGTGTTTCTAACACCAACAATAGACAATTTCATTTCTCACTACCATTTTCTGCCTTCGCTCTGATTCTCAGAGTTAACCAGGCTGTTTTTGCCGCTGCTTCTGTAAGATTGTTACTGTATGTGTGACTTTATCTCTGTTAAACACAGCTAGTCACATGCTAAAGGACTAGTTCTACCAGCTATTGGTTGGGATTTTATTATTTTATTTTGTATTTGATTTGATTATTTATTTTATTTTTTTTAAAGGTTTATATATTATATAATTGTGTGGTAATGCCTATTTTTTGGGTAATTGGAATCATATTTGGGTCTGTGTAGATCTGCTTTTTTAATTTGATTATTTTATTCATTTTTAATTTAATTTAATTTTAATTTTTACATCCAACTCTGGTTGAACTAAAATGGTTTATATATTCTATATTTGTGAGGTAATGCCTGTTTAGGGGTATTTTTGGGCCTGTGTTCCTGCTTTCCCTGATACAGTGCGAGCCCTTGCAGTTGGTTGGGGGAGGATCGGTGTGTTGTAAGCCATGTTCAGATGCAGTGGATGTGTTGCGTAATGGAGCGCAGATGTAGGGCAGAGGTCAAGCGCCGCACTGAAAGCATTGGCTTTTTCACTGCATGCCTGCTGTTTTTTTTCTCTGGAAATGAAAGCAGGCTGACATGCATCTGACGCTGAAAGCAGTCGGAGTAATTACAGTGTGGGTTATCGCAAGTTTCGGCACGTCCCGTTAAATAAAGATGCATGGCGCTTGTCAACAGCGTTATCTGCTCTCCGAGTGAAAAATGGAGACGTGCTTGAGAGCTGACTTTAATTGTATGGCGAAAGCGTCGGCTTGATATGGTCGTCATCCTTCAGCTTTAGGCCGCTGTGTTTCATTCAGGGCTGGTTGTGTGTGGATGATGGTTAAATTGGCTCTTTTAATGGGTCCATCACAGATGTGTTGTTTTGGTCATGTGGGGTTTTCTCTTTGTATTCAAATGAACAGGAGTAAACAGGATTTCAGGTTAAGCCGTGCTTCTGCATTCATATTCATCACAGGCTCATTTTACAGGATATTTGCTCCTCTGTCTTGATATCTAACACAGAACTGATGTGTTTGATTGTTAATTGGTCTGGTGTAGTCATGTTTTCTTGTTCAGACAAAGATTATTGTTGAGGCTAGACCACAGCTAACTATTTTGATAATCAGTTGAACTGTTGATTATATGTGACCCTGGAGCACAAAAGCAGTCTTAATTCGCTGGGGTATATTTGTAGCAATAGCCAAAAAAACATTGTATGGGTCAAAATTATCGATTTTTCTTTTATGCCAAAAATCATTTGGATATTAAGTAAAGATCATGTTCCATGAAGATATTTTGTAAATTTCCTACTGTAAATATATCAAAACTTAATTTTTGATTAGTAATATGCATTGCTAAGAACTTCATTTGGACAACTTTAAAGATGATTTTCTCAATATTTAAATTTTTTTGCACCCTCAGATTCCAGATTTTCAAATAGTTGTATCTCGGCCAAATATTGTCCTATCCTAACAAATTATATATCAATGGGAAGCTTATTTATTCAGCTTTCAGATTTTTTTTGTTGAAATTGTTAAATCTCAATTTCAAAAAATTGACCCTTATGACTGTTTTTGTGGTCCAGGGTCACATATGATCAATTAGTCAGCACAAAATATTAAACTGTTTTATTATTGTATGAAATCATTAATTTAATACAATACTAAACGTTTTATTAAAATGAATTTATCAATATAATATACATTTTATATGTATATATATATTATTTTTAATGTTTTATTTGTTTGTTTAATAATTCCCCCCCTCAATTTTTTTTTTAATAATTTTGTTTTATTTTGGCTGTTAATGCAAATATATATATATATATTGCCAAAATGTGTATTTTTATTGTCATTTTAGTGTTTAACCCTAATTTACTTTCAAAAATCTATTTTATTCCAAAAATCTGCTTAGTATGTAGTATATGGGAAATAATTGTAATAAAAAAAATCAAATCATTTTTGTCCTCCAAGTACCTTTGAGTAACTTTAAGTTGACGCACATGGGTTAAATGAAATATTATGTAAGCCATATTACATTTAAACAGATCTTTCATGCATTTTTAAATGAAATAGAGGAAGCCTTTGCTCTTGTTGTCTTAAAGCAGTCGCCACAGGTTGCATGACTTCACAGAGGCTTTTAGACGAGTTTGTGTGTCTGTTATTGCTCATCATACGCAGAGAATTTTAATTGAACGCCCGCCGTCTCCAGTTCATGCAAATGAGAAGCACAAGAAAGCAAAACTAGCGTCAATGATCAGCTAAATCTCTAGAAAGGGGAATAGGAGATGGAGAGAGAAAGAGAAGGAGCGCTCATATTTTTAGTGCATCACGGAGCAGGTGAGCCACATCCAGAAGGACTGAAGACAGAAGCGATCATCATCTGGAGACTCACAGCATCAGAGCCACAAACGGCAGATCATACCGGCTCAATTACAGACAGACCGAGAGAAGGAGAGACAGCTCTATCGTACTAACTGAAGAATAAGGAAAACACAGTTCTACTTCAGTCAGAAACCAAGAAAATAACAGTTGGCGACTTTGCCAATTGTGTTGCAGTAAATATCTGAGCTTCACTGAGCTGTTATTTACTGCAGCGCAATGAGAAAATGAGCTTTAGTAGCTCAGATCCACAAAGGTCAAAATAAATGAGAAGTAGCACTGTGAAAATACAATATCCACACTCATACGCATTTCTATCCGGACATGATTAGATTTCTCAATGGAAGCCCGAACTTGTTTAAAAACAGTAGGTAATTTGCTTCATAATGTGGTTGTGCTAGAAAAACACAGATGTGTTTGTTTGGGATGAGAAGCATGAATTGACCTGCGGGAATCTTGTCCAAGTAGGTCTTAAAGGGGTCATATGATGCGATTTCAAGTTTTCCTTTCTCTTTGGAGTGTTACAAGCTGATTGTGCATAGATAAGATCCCTGAAGTTGCAAAGACTAAAGTCTCAAAACCATCACTGTGTCTGTCACGCGACTCTGTTCCCCTTTCGGGCTCTGTCTTTACATTTATTTTGAAAGCTGAAGCTCACGATTATGGTAAGGGGCGTTACATTTCCGACGCGTGCTTGTGGTGTTCGGCCAATCACAATGCACTGGGTCAGCTGGCAAATCAGAGCAGACTGCGCTTGTCAAAGGAGGGGGCTTTGTTGAAAACGACGTGTTTGAGAGAGGCGGTGCATAGAGGACCTACAATAATGTACGGTATTTGAAAAATAATGTGTTTTTTGAACATTAAAGCATGTCAACATATTCTGTTACACCAAATACACAAAATAAGGATCTGTAAAAAAGCATCATATGACCCCTTTAATGTACATTAGTAACTGACATGTTTGTTTTTCCTCTTATGGAGAGCATAAGAAACTCAAATGCTGATGCTTTATTGTAATGCATCTGTCAAACATGGCGAGAAGCTTTCCGCTGAAGATAGCATAGCGCTTTCCTGCCGAGCTACGAGTGCACGCAGCGGGTGGTAAGACTGAAATCTGTCTGATCTGGGAGTTATTAGCAATTGCTGTTTGCACTTCATGTCAGACTCTGTTCTGCGTCTGCTGTCTGAGGGCCGTTCACACAGAAGGCGTTTTTCCATTCCAGTGCGGGACATTCTGAAACCCTTAACGCGTAACGTGGCTTAATGAATGAAAACTGTGTTTTTAAAAGCCCAAACTCGGTAAACATATTATTAATAAAGCATGCTATGTACAGACAAGCAGATATGAGCCCATAATATGAAAGCAATGTGTTTACTCGTTAAGCATTTTCCTCCCATAGAAAACTGTTATAAGGAAAATACTTAACGTGGCTTAATGCAGAAAAACAGTGTTCTTAAAGGGGTCCTATTATGCTCTTTTACAAAGTATTGATTTTGTTTTGGGGGTGTACTAAAACATGCTCTCATGCTTGGTGGTTCGAAAAACGCATTATTTTTCACGTATTATTAAAATACGTATTATTTAAATATTTAAAACGTATTATTAAAA
>NW_015540875.1:300021-300216 GCF_001515605.1 Sinocyclocheilus anshuiensis | reverse complement strand
CGTTCGGCGTCTGTCCGCGGCGCCCAGCTACGTCGTGTTATACTTGTAAGAATTGTTCTAGACATGCCGAAAATGTGAAGCTACAGCGCAGCAGCTCTTCTTCTTGGTTTTCTCTGACGCACGAATTCTGCAGCAGCACCTCTTCTTCGTCGTCTCGTCTGATGCACTCACTCAACCAAGCGTTCTAACCACAAC
>NW_015540875.1:290025-299959 GCF_001515605.1 Sinocyclocheilus anshuiensis | reverse complement strand
AGTATTGATTTTGTTTTGGGGGTGTACTAAAACATGCTCTCATGCTTGGTGGTTCGAAAAACGCATTATTTTTCACGTATTATTAAAATACGTATTATTTAAATATTTAAAACGTATTATTAAAATACCTTTCTCCCCAGGCTGGCACAAACGGCTCGATTAGTTCCGGGTTTGATAAAGGCCCGCCTCCTGAAAAACGAAATGTGTTGTGATTGGTTAGCTGTCCCAGTGCGTTGTGATTGGCGAACAGCTTAGACAGTGTTTCAGTACTAGTTTCTGTAGGCGGGAATTATTTGTAATGATATTCCAATGAGCCGCTTTGTGATATCACAAAGCCTGGAAACCAAACGCTGTAGTCCAAACGAGCCGCTCGTTGTAGTTCTTGAAAAGGGATTTTTAAAAAACGAATTATCTCCCTTTGGGGTGGACTTTGAGATTTGTAACTTTCTAGATCTTTTTTATGCCCAAACATACACACTACACACTGACTAAAATTAAAAAAGTGAAAAAGCATAATAGGACCCCTTTAAATGACCAAACTCAGTAAACACATTATTAATAATGCATTGACTAATGTTAACAAATTGAGTTTTATTGTAAAGGATTCTGTTGTTTAATGTGAGAAGTACAGTAAAAATCTGGTTTGTCTTATCAGTTTTCACACTGATATTTATTCATCTTCATTTATATGCACCAATATAACAATGCATGGTCATAAACATGAATTTGTACTTGCTTTTAGGCAAGGCAAGTGTTTTTTTGTTTGCTTCATACTGTTATTTCATACAGAATGGTATTTTAATGTACTTTACATAAATGTGATTTAATTATAAAATCATAAAATAATCACAACAGATGCATAAGAAATAAAAAAATACATGCAAAATAACAATAACAGCAAAATAAATAAATATTTCTCTTTTTCATCTATTTCAACTTGATGGTCTAAAACTGAAATACAAACACTATAGGTATGTTTAAAGAAAAAAATAAGCTAATAATGCCAAAAAAAAAAAAAACTTTACTAGAACTTGAACTAAGATTAAAATGAAAACATTCAAAACATTAAGAAAGAACTATAATAGTATCTCACTAATTCTAAAATAATGCTGCTTTGAGTTATAAATTGATTAGCTGAGTTTGCACTGATTCACAGAAATGAATTGATCCTGTCAACGATAACTATAATTTAAATTGGAAGCTACTGTATAAATGTCTTTATCTGAACACTCACATACTCATGAGTCACAAGAAGTCTAAGGACGTGATATTGAAAACATAATGCTTAATTTTATATCGCTTTCAAAATCATTGTGAATTATCAGTGTGAATGATCATCCAGGCTTCGTTTAAAGGGATAGTTCACCCAAAAATGAAAATGTACTCATCCTCAGTTTGTTCCGAACCAAACAGTTGATGGTAGCCATTGACTTCCATAGTATTGTTTTCCATACTATGGATGTCAATGGCTACCGTCAACTGTTTGGTTACCAACATTCTTCAAAATATCTTCTTTTGTGCTCAACAGAAGAAAGAAACTAATCCAGGTTTGGAACAGCTTGAGGATGAGTAAATGACAGGATTAAATGACAGAATGCCACGTGTGGCTGCCGGTGGGTTTGTTTGGGTGAAGGCCAGATAAGAGCGCACAAACACAGGCTCTGAAGCGTGAACTCAGTAACACGCTTCCACAGAGGACGCGTTAAACACTCGCTCAAGGCAAATGTTTGGTCTGAAACCACACGGCCACTTCTCTGATGACTGCAGCCCTTCTGCCTCACGGCTGTGTGCTTGAGTAAGAGTGACTCAGTCAGTGTTTTGTGTGTCTAAACTCACAGTGTTTAGGTCGAAGCATCACGTCCTGACCCTTCTGCTCATCAGTAACAGATCACCCATCAGCTAGGACTGATTGTGATGTCTGCCTGACACGGGTCATTGTGCTTGAAGAGAGACTGTCTGATGTCAGGTTATCATAATAACAGCATTTCACAACCATTAACATTTTGCATCTCTCAGAAAAATCTAATATGCTTTTATGCACTCATTTATTGCATATTCATTCATTGCATATTTATAATTAGTCAATTTGTAATGCTTATTCATAGTTGAAAATATTCTGTGCGGTTCCTGTTTTTATTTCATAAAGTTGAAATTGCACTATTTTTGTTTGACTGTATATTTGTTACAGCTACTAAAGAGCGTATAGCGCTCTTTTCTCTCGTTGTCATTTATTTAATATTAATGACATGATAGACTGCTGTAGGTAGAATGTGTATACTACAAAGTATAATGTACAAAAACATCTGCATTTGACACTTTTCTGCATATTTGCATCGGCGTTTGTTATTTTGACACTTCTGCGTATTTCCATGTAAATGTTCATCAGTTATATGCATTTGATGCTTCATGCAAACATTCATCTGTTATATGCATTTGACACTTTTCTGTGTATTTGCATATGAGCTTTCATCAAATATATGTATGTATGTATGCATGCAAGCGTCATTAATAAATGCATTTGACACTTTTCTGCATATTATATGTGAGCATTTGTTAATAACGTTTGTGCATATTTACATGCGCATGTTCAACAAATATGCAATATGCGTTCATCAGATATATGTATTGAGGCTTCTGCATATGCATTTGAGTGTTCACCAAATATATGCATTTGATACGTTTCATATTTGCATTTGTCAAATATATGCATTTGACACTTTTCTGCATATTTGCATGCAAACATTCATCTAATATATACATTTGACACTTTTTTGTGTATTTGCATATGAGCTTTCATCAAATATATGCTTTTGACACTTTTCTCAATATTGTACACGAGCCTTTGTCAAATATGCATTAAGATTTTATGCATATTTGCATGTGCACATTCAACAAATACATGCGTTCATCAAAAATGTGTTTATAGTTTTCTGCATATTTGCATTTGTCAGTTTTATGCATTTGATACTTTTCTGCATGTATGCATATGAGCATTTGTCAAATATATGCATTAACACTTTTCTGCATATTTGCATGCATTTGTCAATTACACGCATTTGACACTTTTCTGCA
This sequence comes from Sinocyclocheilus anshuiensis, assembly GCF_001515605.1. Taxonomy (NCBI): domain Eukaryota; kingdom Metazoa; phylum Chordata; class Actinopteri; order Cypriniformes; family Cyprinidae; genus Sinocyclocheilus; species Sinocyclocheilus anshuiensis. The sequence goes on along the minus strand of NW_015540875.1, from coordinate 296,887 downwards.
TGTATAAATGTGAGCATTCAAAAACAGCCATCTGTTACTCACACAGCCTTTGAGTACTGAATTGAGTCTGTCCTGCTGATAATGTAGAAATACTGGCATTGTCACATTTTTTTATTGTAGTATTGACCTTATGACATTGCCAGTTTAATGTTTGCTGTGTTTTTCTCAGGATATTACCGTGACCTTAACCACCATTCATGCCTTGACCACCCAGGCGTATGATGAGTTGTGTAGGATGGAGGGATGCTGGATGAGTGTGTGGGTTGTCTGACACTCAGTGTAATGACTCGAGTCACTCAACAGAGCTGCACAGCTGCATGAGCCGTAACGGGTTGAGTTGCACGCAGCGTTTAGCTGATGCTGATGCATGAAGACATGCTACTTCACATAGAATATGTAGAGAAACCAGCATTCAGACTAGTGAAGTTAAGGTTTGAGGTCAGTAAGTGTTTTTTTTTAAATAAATCTCTTTAATGCTTACCAATGCTGCATTTATTTGATTAAAAAATACAGTAAAATCAGTAATATTGTGAAATATTATCGCAATTATAAATAGCAGTTTACTACTATAATAGATACATAAAAATTTAATTTATTCCTGTGATGCGCAGCTGAATTTTCAGCATCATTACTCCAGTCTTCAGTGTCACATGATCCTTCAGAAATCATTCTAATATGCTGATTTGCTGCTCAAGAAATTATTTGTTTTATTTTTTGTTATTTTTTTAAGGTTAACAGACCCTGTTCAATGTATATGTTTAATATCTATAAAAATAGCATTTGCAAAATTTCTGTTTTCGTGTTTCCTGAAGGAAAAAAGCGTTTGGAATGACGTGAGTGTGAGTAAATGATGGGTGAACTACTCCTGTGGGTTATAAAAGACATTTTTATCTAAATGGACCTTAACCAGTGTGTGTTTTTGCTGATATTTGCTCTTAAATGAAGTGAGTTGATACTAAGTGGATTTGCCTGTGGTGACATGAGCTGGCCTCTTTGTCTACGGGCAAAGGCTTTATTGGATAATTAAGAATGCATAAAAGACGGTCAGTAGTTCTGGATTTAGGTCAAATGCAGCACGCTCTTGTTAAGGGAAGCTTTCCATAGCAAATAAATGGTGTTTGTGCTATCAAACGCTCTGTGTGGTGTGTAAGTGAGGATTTTTCCTCCTATATTCCATCTGTATGTCTGACTAAAAGCCCGACGTGTTCCCGTGGTGTGGAGAAGCTCATCGGTGAGCGTGCGTTTCTTTCAGTGTCATGCACACTGTCAGGAGAATCAGAGCATGAAGCGATGCTCCCTTCGGCCTCTCAGCCGGCGTTCTGTTAGTTTGAATGGTGTTTGCGTGATACAACTGTCTCTGTCATCTGCTGTGCGTTTGCTATGTAGCGCTTGTATCTGTAGGACGAGGGATGAATATGACGGTGATGCTGTTGTGGATGTGAATGACAGTGGAGAATATATTTTGTGGCATCATTTTGTTTATTCAATTATTTATTTAAAAAAAAAATAAAAAATGACAAGATGGCTTACATGTGTTTTTTTTTTCTTTTTTTTCTCACTCACTCTGCGGTTCCGCGGTGAACAAAGACAAAATTCTCGCTCCATGATCCCTTGAGCTTCTCCGTCTTTGTTCATGTGTTTCCAGTGACAGCGCAGACTTGGAAAGTGCTTCTGTAATCCTACATCATTACTGTACTTAAAGGTGCCGTGTGTGATTTTAGGATGGAAAAATAGATTATTGTATTGCCGTTTAATCTGCAGTTAACTGTAAGATATTTGCAGGTTTGTTCACTTTTAAAACATTAGTTTGAGCATCACGACCAATCAGGCACTGCAACATTGACTCAGCTAATGAGGCGGGTTTTGGGGCGGGGCTAACGGTTTGATTGACCAATGGAGGGAAACCTGTTTGAAAATGGTCATTTTTGCAGTGACGATTGGTGATGCTAACGGCGTAGAAATTACTTACTGCATTTTTAAGCATTATTTTGTAGAATTTGGAAATAATTGAAAAGTTATTTTAGTATCATTGATATACTATCTACCTTCTTACTTCTACTTGTATTTTCTGTTTTAATTTTAATTTTAAAGTTTGAGATAATGAGATATTGGTTTTATTGTTGTTTTTTAATATCTATACAATTAAGTTTTAATATTATTTATATTAAATGTCTAATAATGTATAATTTATATAATGATAATGTATATGAAATATAAATATTTTATAAATAATTTGTATTAATTATAACATTTAATATAATATGAATGGTATTACTAGTATGATATAATAAATATTATAGCAAATTTATTTAGTTAGAAATAATTTATATTAAATATGACAAATCTATTACAATATTTATATTTTAATAAATGTGTTGCCCTGGCAACTAGTTGAAATAAAATACATATTTATATTTTATTTTTATTTCAGTTAATGTTTATTTTATTTAAAGTAATTTTTTATGTATAATGACATAATTCATATAATTGTATAGTAATTTATATTTATATTTTAAATGTGTAATTAATAATTCATTTATAGTTAATAATATTGTTATAATATTATAGAATTAAATATAATATGAAATTTATTTAGTTGTAAATAAATTATTTATATTAGATACAGCATTTAATATAATATTAATAATATTGTTATAATAATAGTATAGAATTAAATATGTTGTTAAATTGATTTAGTTCTAAATAGATTATTTATATTAAATGCAACACATTTAATATACTATTTATATTATATTAAATGTGTTGCCTTGGCAACCAGTTGAAATAATTTTATTTTAGTTCAAGTAATGCAAATGTTTTATGGCTTTAGTTTCAGTTAACAACAATAAGCCTAGGTGAAAGTGAATAGCTGTGCTTGCATTTCCAAGCAAAATAATACTTTTGATCAATCTATAAACACGAATAAACAACTGATGAATTTAGTTTTACATTGAAAGTTTCACTATATAATCATGCATTTAAAATGGAGGAGAAACACCTCCAGTATCTTGTGCTGTTGATGTCAAAGGTTGTGCATCCAATCAATGTCATATTTTAATGCAGATTCATCTGTCACTTGTTGAGTTTCCACTGAATATCCATAGTAAAAATCTGGACTTTGATGCAGAACGAGTTGAGAAGGCCTAGTTAGTGTCCTAACGATTGAAATTGAATGCATGTAAAATCAAAGCTCTTGTAAGCACAGTGGAGTTTTTCATCTCCTCACATCAGTTAGCCTTGCTTTGTGCTCTCTCTTTTCATCCACAGACTCCAGTAAATAAATGCCGTTAGACGTACAAACGGATATTAAAACAGCACTGACATGAATTGCGTCTGTTCTTCTTTCAGCGCTGAATCTTGTTTTGGAGGCAGAGCATGGTTTGAGCAGCCGTAACGATATTGCTTGTTGTGTTTTCTTGTAAGATCAGTGCAGCTGTGCATCCAATCTGTCAGCAGGCGTTTGGCTGGAGTTTGATGCTGTTTCGTCATTGTACAATCTACAACTGAGAGCAAAACCCTGGCACTTCTGCGTGCAGCACGTGTTTGCCCGTTGCTGTAGTTATTATTTTCTGCAAATGCACCCCTACATTTACAGGGTTTCTGCAGTCTTAAGTCTTAATTCTCCCTTTCACAGATAAACACCTTAAATAGTCTCAAATCTGAGCAGAAAGTTCTAAAAAAATTCATGAAGTCATAGCATGAAATGATAATAAAAAAATAACTTTGTTTTCATATCCTGTTTTCACATCTGCTATTGATTAATTTTAACTTACTTTACTGTTATTTTATTAACTTTATTCAAGTGATTTGGTTTATTATCCTATTTCCATTTATTTATTTATTTCAGATCTATTTATTTTAACTAATAAAAATCTGAATTTTTACTATGTGTTATTGTTAACTTCAAGTGATTTGGATTCTTATCTTATCTTACCTTATTTATTTATTTATTTCAGATCTATTTATTTTAACTAATACAAATCTTAATTTTTACTATGTGTTATTGTTAACTTCAAGTGATTTGGTTTCTTATCCTATTTATTTATTTATATATTTAAGTTTATAAACAATCTTCATTTTTATGTTATTTTAACTTCAAGTTATTAGGTTTATTATCCTATTTCCATTTCTTTCTTTCTTTATTTTAACTTACAAAAATCTTTTATTATTTATTATTTTATTAAAATCTTTTTTATTATTTGTTGTTTTTACTTCAAATGATTTGGTTTCTTATCTTATTTATTCATTTATTTATTTATTTCAGATCTATTTATTTTAACTTATAAAAATCTTAATTTTTACTATTTGTTATTGTTAACTTCAAGTGATTTGGTTTCTTATCCTATTTATTGATTTAAGTTTATAAAAAATCTTCATTGTTATTTTGTTAACTTTATTAGTTATTTGTTTTCATATACTATTCTCATGTCTTCCTCTCATTTCCTCGTGTTAATTGAAATTCTGGCTGTGTTGGTATCTGAGCGTTTACTCCCTGGGCTCCTCAGATGCTGTTTTTTCTTTGCTCCTGTGTTTGTTTGTGTCCCGCTCCGGCCGTTAGGGTGCCGTGGAGCAGAAATAAGCCCCCCCCCGTTGAGACAGCAGCTCATGGGGCAGAATGGAGCTGCTCACGCATGAGAATCCAGCATCAGATTTCACAGATTTCATTAAACAACAAGACGCTTTGGTAGAAGTTTAGCAGCAGGGTTTGTGTTTACGGGATGAGAGAATCAGATAAACTCAGAATATGTGAGCACATGTTTGCAAAGTCAACATGACATCTGAATCATATTTCATGCTTTAATATGTGATTTATTGCTGCATGGCCTTCCAAACTGTTTGTTTTTGTAGTGCAATGTGATTCAATCTGCCTCAAAAACAGCTGACAATCATTTACCAGCTGCACTCTTCCAATCTCACGACTCCATTCTGATGCAACGCACACTTTTCACAAACCAGTCAGTTCATGATAATAAAATTAAGTCACTCAATATAATTATTTTGCATTTAATATCCTATTACACTCTGTTAATATATCATTATAGAAGTAAAATGGTTTGCAAATGTTGATTTGTTTTTTTTTTAAAGTCATGTCCTCTTTTCATGGCTGTTATTTTTTTATCTACTTATAAAAAGCTTTTTGTTTTCATTCATTCATTCATTCATTCCAGAGTTATTTAATTTATTACATATTCATGTATTTATTTTAGCGTATTTTAACCTTCATTTTTGAGTTTTGTTTTCATAACTTTATTTATTTATTTATAAACTAATATGTTTTCATTAACAAAATGCAAATGAAAATAGGTTATTTAAACTGCCTCTTTTTTTGTTTTCATGTCCTATTTTCATAAATCTTTTATTTATTAATTTTATTTATTTGTTTGTTGACTTATAAAAGCCTTCGTATTTGTGAAGCATGTAATAGAATTGGAATTATAATTCTTATTTTACCCTGACACTGAGATTGAAGATGGATTGTTTTACACTATCAGACGAATGAGTTTTACAGGTCAGTCAAAGTCATGCCCTGTGTGATCAATGAGCTGATGATACACATGGCCACTAGCGATGTTAGTGTTGTTTCCGCTAGTATGATGCCCACGTGTCTCTTCAGATGGGTCACACGCCGAGAAAACCAATGCTGAATGCAAACAATACAATGCACATAAGCATATTTTTGAGAAATTCTTCAGTACAGTCAGATGTTGATGTGATGCACGATCACTAACCTGTGTTTATCTCTCTTTCTCTCTTATGTGCCGTGTGTCTGCGGGCTGGCCCTGATCCTTCTCAAACGTCTCCTCTGAAGGTAACACGCTTTATTTTACTCCTTTACCATGGTAAAAGGCCTTCAGGCGCGCTCTGTCGTAAGATGAACTGCTGCTGAATTAATGCTGCGGCTGCTTTTAAAGCTTTCTGAGGACGAGAGCGTGATCTGCTCAGCATGATGCGTCTCTCTAAATAAAGAGCAGGATGACGATGCCTTGAGGAGTGCTTTATGGCTCACGGGTCGTTCTTATCGAGTCTTGAAGACTTCAAGGAGTCCTTGCTTATGTTTCATTTAAATATTAACTTGGCTTGGTTGTTTCTGCTCAAATTCAGATCGGCTCAAATGAGATGATTGTTGACCTGCAGTAAGACTCTGATCCAAAACCTGTGGAAATAATAATGAATTAACTTTAGCCAGATTCTGTTTGCTTGTGTCCTTTATGGAAAGGCAATCACATCAGTGCATTTTTGCTATTATAGTTTTTAATTAATATTTTTAATTAACTTAGTTGATTAGTGAAAAACTTTTCAGTTTTTGTGTAATTTGATGTACCTTTGTCATTATTATTATTACTACTACTAATAACATTATTATTATTATTATTATTATTATTATTATTATTGCCATTTAGGTTTAATTGGTTTTTATTTCAGTTTTAGTTTTATTATCATTTAGTAATGTTACTGTTTCCAAGTCAACATTTCTTAATTTAAGTTTAGTTTAGTTTCATGTAGTTATTAGTATATATTATTATATGTATTTATTTATATTATTTATATTTATATTATTATTCATAATGTTTAGTGTTTCAACTTATTTAATTTATTTGCCAGGCAACATTTCTAATTTATTGTTTACATTTTTTTCCTGATATTTATATATAATTATACATTATTATATTTATATTATTATTATTTTTTTTTTTAGTGTTTCAGCTTAAACTTATCTCAGTTAGTTGCCAAGGCTACTTTTGTCATTTTCATTTAGTTTGAATTTTTCATCTAATTTTTACATATATTAGATAATTTTACATATATTATATATTTTACATATATTATATTTTTATATAATATGATATAATATGATATGATA
>NW_015540875.1:287821-289500 GCF_001515605.1 Sinocyclocheilus anshuiensis | reverse complement strand
ATATGATATGATATGCTATAATATGATATATATTTATTTATTCATTTATTTAATTAAAATATTTATTTTTCAGCTTTACTTCTGTTGACATTAGTTTTTAAGTTAAAATATTTTAAAGATATATTTGTATAATATTTGACTTGACAATAATAACCCTGAATCATAATTCAATGTGTCAAGTTCAGTAAACAAACAAACAAAAAAAATATTTTCCAGATGGCAGGCAAAGTGAAAGTACTGTTGACAAAATTTGACACCAAAAACAAGAAAACGACAAGAATAAAATTGCGCAAGAAATGCGTAAGAAAAAGAAGAGAGAAAATGGTGCAAATCAAAAGATCCGTCATACCTGAGTATGTATCAGTCTTTGCTTTCATCTTTCTCTGCTGAAGTCCATACTGCCAAGTCTTCATATTTCCACAATAAGATCACCAGCGCTCCAGACACACGTAATCTCTTCAAGACATTCAATTCTCTACTCTGTCCCCCTCCACCACTTCTATAACAGCTGATGATTTCGCCACATTCTTCAGACAAAACTAGAACAATCAGTAATCAATTCTCAGCCCCACACACACAGGACTTCAAACCAACCACACCCACTGCAAAAACTCCCATCTTCTCCTTCTGTCCCCTAACTGAGGTAGAAGTATCCAAACTTCTCCTCTCCAGCCATCTTACAACATGCCCTCTAGACCCAATCCCCTCACACCTTCTCCAAGCAATCTCTCCTACACTTTTACCAGCACTCACACACATCATCAATACATCTCTCCTCACAGGCACCTTCCCCACTGCATTCAAGCAGGCTCGGGTAACCCCACTCCTAAAAAAAACCTACACTAAACACTTCAATTATAGATAGCTACAGACCTGTCTCTCTCCTTCCTTTCATAGCAAAAACATAAAATTTGAATTATGAGATATAAACTCAGAATTGTGAGATAAACTCAGAATTCAAAGATTTATTGTGAGATATAAACTCAGAATTGTGAGATAAACTCAGAATTAACAGATTTATTGTGAGATATAAACTCAGAATTACAAGGTATACAATTAGAATTATGAGATATAAACTCAGTCAATCGCAAACCTATGAACCGTTTGCTAACAAGCTTGATGATTCACTTAATAGAACCAACTCAAAAGACTTAATCAATATGCAGGATTTTCATTTGTCGTGTACACAGTTAAACAAGGTACAACTTGCAGTAAACATAGTCAGCTACTGTGCATTAAAACGTACATAATTGGGTGAATTCAGGTAAAGTGGGCTGTTTAAGCTTGATTACTGTGCTCAAAGGGATTACACTTTCAGAGCATAACAATGGTTCTTAATTCTCTGTCTCTCTCCTTCCATTCATAGCGAAAACCCTCGAACGAGTTGTTTTCAACCAGGTATCATTGTTTCTTTCACAGAGCAACAAACTGGATGCTAACCAGTCAGGTTTCAGGAGTGGCCATTCAACTGAAACTGCGCTACTGTCAGTCACTGAAGCCTTGCGGATGACAAAAGCTGACTCCAAATCATCAATTCTTATTCTCCTGGATCTATCTGCCGCTTTTGACACTGTCAGTCATCAGATCCTCCTGTCTGCCCTCTCTTCACTGGGCATCACAGGGATTCCTCTTCGCTGGTTTGAATCCTATCTCACTGGTAGGTCTTTCAGGGTGGCTTG
>NW_015540875.1:280755-287362 GCF_001515605.1 Sinocyclocheilus anshuiensis | reverse complement strand
TTCCTGGCTGGTGGAACGATCTTCCCACCCCTATCCGGAATGCTGAATCCCTGACAATTTTCAAGCGACAGCTGAAAACTCATCTCTCTCGATGCTACTTGACTTAATCCTAAAAAAAATAAAATAATTTGTCTTTCTCTTTATTTATTCCTCTTTCTAGCTTGTACTTATTTGAACAATGCCTAAAACTTGGTATTACGAGCACTTCCTGTGTCTGTTTGCCTCTTTAAGAAGAATCGCTTTATGTATTTCCCAATTGTAAGTCGCTTTGGATAAAAGCGTCTGCAAAATGACTAAAATGTAAATGTAAATATCAATGACACTGGCCCAAATTTATGGCTGATAATGTATTATAAGAAAAAGAGACATATAAACATACATTTTAAAATACAAATATAAAAAAGGAAACAAGTTTAATTTAAAATGGTCTAAAATGAAGGATAATCAAAGTCGCAATAAAATATTATTGGAAAATAATACAGTTAATGAAATTGAAATAATGCCGTAAAATCAGTGTTGTTTTTACGTCCTGATCTGTCATGGCACAAACGTACAGCAAATAATACTTTGATTAAATGTTTGTGAGATGTTTAATTTTCAGATAAGTTAACTATGTGTATTAAATGATGGTGATTCTGTCTTTATTTCAGCTAGTTGCTAAGGCAGCATTTCTATCTGTTTCCATTTGTGTTTCATTGTTGTGCAGCAGGTTATCTATCATCAGTTGCTGATAAACCGTGGTCTTAATGTGTGAAGAACATCATATAATGAACACATGGTGCTGCTGCAGAGCTGCTTTACTCTAACAGGAGGAATAAGAGGAAAAACATAGATTTTTCCTTATTATTTCATTATCAGCAGACTCTCGAACCACTTTACATGTTCCTCATAGTGTTCAATGAGAAATAAAGTCATGGATATAAGCTGGTAATTTAGGGAAATACGTGAGGTTTGCAGATTTCTAAGAGAATGCCATTATGGAAGTTTAACGGACGCATTGCGAGTAAACTGGGGCTAGTTGTCACAATATCTAAGTATAGTAACTAGCAGCTTTTAAGTCATGCTTGTATTCTAGCAGTTAGAATAAAGTTTTGTGAATTTGTTCATCTAAATAAAATTCCAATGTATTTTGCTGTAGTTGTTGAATAAATGCAATAAAGTCACACTGACGAGTCACCATATGATGAAGGCAGATTTGAACTGTGGAATGAGTATTTGACATAAATATCAGATTGGGGCAAGTTGTCACATGATGTAGTATAAGAACATATATTTTGTGTTGTATAGAAGACATTTTTAAAGAACATTGGACCTCTTTGACTTTCATCATATGGACAAAAAACAAACAAACAAACAAAAATTGTATACATTTTTTGTGTTTTGCAGAACAAAGATTGAAACAACATAAGTAAATGAACATAAGTTCATTTATTTATTTATTGCGTATAACCTACATTTGAAATCTGCACCAAAATAATATTTGATTTGTTTGTTTGTTAAATTTAGTATTTTTTTTATTATTATTATTTGGTAGAGCACATCCAACATTTGAGATCTGCACCAAAATAATTTCATTTTATTTATTTATTTTTTTTAGTTCATTTGTTTAATTTAGTATTATTATTATTTTATTTGGTAGAGCACATCCAACATTTGAGATCTGCACCAAAATAATTTCATTTTATTTATTTATTTTTTTTAGTTCATTTGTTTAATTTAGTATTATTATTATTTTATTTGGTAGAGCACATCCAACATTTAAGATCTGCACCAAAATAATTTCATTTTATTTATTTATTTTTTTAGTTTGTTTGTTTAATTTAGTCTTATTTTTTTTTTATTTGGTAGAGCACATCCAACATTTGAAAATCTGCACCAAAATAATATTTTTCTCACTGCTGAAGAATGAAACAAGCACAAAGAAACACTGATAGACTTTATGTATTCCCCAATTGTAAGTTGCTTTGGATAAAAGCGTCTGCAAAATGACTAAATGTAAATGTAAAATAGGTGAAATTATCCAAAATTTATTGTATGCTTTTTAGTCTTATTAACCATGGCTTCATCTCCATATGCAGGTTTTGGATCAGAGTTATAAATGAATGTGAATCACAGCTCAGATCATTTTGAGATCCCTGACTTTTGGTTGTAGACTTCAAATCTGAGCACAGCTGGAAATATGTTTGAGTTTTTTGTCAGGAGAAACGTCTGAGAAATAGAAACCTTACCTCATTTCATTGCTGTCTTTGAATATCAAGCTGTATCAAGTTACTTTATTTTAAGATAAGGATTGCGATATTCAGTGTGAATTGTTCATGCAGCCCTTTTCTATGAGCTCCAATAAGCAAATATCATAAATCGCTTATTTCATTCGTCATTTGATGCTTTGTGTGAGAAATGGTCTGTAATTTAAGATGTAAATAATTTGCATTTTCAGCCCAGGTTTGACGTCACTGGTGCGTCTCAAGTTTGAGAAAGTGTTTGTGATTGGCTGTTGTCTGTCTTGAGCAGGATTATATCGTCCTCTCTCACACGACTAAACACCAGCGTTATTGAGGCGAGCGGTGAGAGATGCTCATGTTATTGCTCTCAAAAAGCACAGCGCTCTCTCGCCGTAATCCCTGAAAACCCATCTGGCCTGCGTGAGGCCGCTGTCACACTGCCCTCGTTCACCGCCGCTCATGTTTAAATCACTCTCATTGCTCCCGCATTTATATCCCTCTGACACGACATTCATAATCTGCCCTGAGAGATCTGCCCTGCGGCAGTGCCCCGTGTCACCACTAGAGGAAATCAGAACGGGTGCTTATTTAGGACTTCATACTGCTGCAGTTCCTGTTAAAGATTTCTGTTTCAAATAAGTGCTGTTCTTTTGAACTTTCTATTCATCAAAGAATCCTAAAAAATAAAATGAGTCATGGTTTCATGGCAAATCAGCATATTAGAATGATTTCTGAAGGATCATGTGACACTGGAAACTGGAATAATGATGCTGAAAATTCAGTTTTGATCACAGCAATAAATTCTATTTGAACAGATATTCACATTGAAAACAGCTATTTTAAATTGCAATAATATTTTAAAATTTGTACTGTATTTTTGATAGCCTTTGGTGAGCAGAAGAGTCTTTTAAAAACTTAAATAAAAAAAAAAACAATCTTAAAGACTCTAAACTTTTGAAACTTTTGTGGGAAATCCAGACAACTTGAGACATAAATTAATTAATGTCCTCAATAAAAACATCACAATAATCCACAAGTAATCCACACCACTCCAGTCCATCAGTGAACATCCTGAGAAGACAAAAGCTGAAACAAATCCAGCATTAAGACGTTTTTAACTAAAATCTTGAGTCCATAATCCATAATAATGCTTCCTCGGGTGAAAAAGTCCATCTCCTGTTGTCTTTCACATCAAAATCCAGCCACAGATTTGTTTCGAGCTGTTTTGGCTTCTGAACGGTGCTTGATCTTGATTTATCTCCCGATTCAGACAAAATAACTTTTTCACATTTTCACAAGTGTTATTATGGATCATGGACTCCTATTTTAGCTGGAAGCAACAGTTTGAAGTTTTTAACGATGGATTTGTTTCATCTTTTGTCTTCTCAAGATGTTAACAGATGGACTGGAGTGTGTGGATTACTTGTGGATTATTGTGATGTTTTTATCAGCTGTTTGGACTCTAAATCTGACGGCACCCATTCACTACAAAGGGATCCATTGCTGAGACAGTGATGCAATGCTACATTTCTCCAAATCTGATGAAGAAACAAACTCGTCCACATCTTGGATGGACTGGACTGGTGTTCAGCAAATTTTCATTTTTGGCTGATCTATTCCTTTAATAATTATTAGTTCATGGAATCAGTAAGCATAAGCGCTCGGTATGGTTAACATTTCAGAAGTTGTTTGGTGTTGGTTTCTTGCCTGTGTCTCATCCTGATGTCAGGATTCTGTGCCAGAGTGAATCTGTGTGTGTGTTTGTGCCCTGGCTTTCACCCGTAAGCGTGTATTGAGATGCAGAGAGTGGCACAGAGAGACTCCAGCTGAACTCAGACTGATTGAGATGCTGCTGTGAGTTTTTTCTGCTTTTATAAAACTCACTGGATGCTGATTGATCAACACAGAGTTTCAGCATATGCGCAATGTTGCAACTTTTTTTTTGCTTGCCTTTTTGCTTGCCTTGCCTGTTCGTGCTGTATGTGCGCTATGACCATGTATATAATGTGCAACTGGAAGAGATTTTTATTTTCATATTGTTTGTTCCGTGGTTGATACACTGCCATTCCAAAGTTTGGTGTCAGTAAGATTTTGTAATGTTTTTGAAAGAAGTCTCTTCTGCTCACCAAGGCTGCATTTATTTGTTCCGAAATACAGTAAAAACTTTAAAATTATAAAATATTATTACAATTTAAAATAACTGTTTTCTATGTGAATATTTTGTGACGTGTAATTTATTTCTGTGATCAAAGCTGAATTTTCAGCATCATTACTCCAGTCTTCAGTGTCACATGATCTTCAGAAATCATTCTAATATGCTGATTTGCTGCTCAAGAAATATTTCTGATTAATATCAATGTTGAAAAAAGTTGTGATATATTTTCATACTTCATATTTTTGCAGAAACCGTGATGCATTTTATTTTTCAGGATTCTTTGATAAATAGAAAATTCAAAAGAACAGCATTTATTTGAAATAGAAATAATTTGTAACATTATAAACGTCTTTACTGTCACTTTAAATAAATGTAATGCATCCTTGATGAATCCAAGTATGAATTCATTTAAAAACTGACCCAAAAATATCTGAAGAACTAAGGTTAGGCGATTTGTTAGTCACAACACAGAGTTGCTGTTTTATAATATTAGTTTAGAGTCTTTTGTTTTGATAACATGAGGCTGTTTTTGCAGACTGATTATAAATAATCTGAGCTTTTGGTTTGTGTCCATCAAGTTCAAAGTATCCAAAAGAGAAAATAATCAAATGAGATCAAGTGCTTTTCATTTCTGAGTATTTCATTCACCGGATTATCCAAAAATAGAGATTACCATGTGGTTATTTAAAAAAACAACCCAATTTTGGGTTGAATTTCCTGCAAAAATGAGTCAATCCCAAGCATCCAGTCTGTCCCAGTGAAGTGTGTTTCACAGCTCTGCTGGTTGAGATGTGCTGTGACTCTCAGCGTGTCATTGAGCTTGTGTTGTGATGTGGCAGATTACAGACTCTGGTTAATTTAACTAAACCGGGGAAGATTCGGCGCTGATTCGAGGCTGCTGAGGATCAGAAAAGTGTCCTGTGACCAGCTGTCCTCTTCAACACGCTGCTGTAGAGGTTGTGGACTGGACTTCATCCACGTCAGCTTCAAATAAGGCTGTGTTCAGAATAAAACACTTACTGTGTAGTCAATACTGGATGCTGCCTTCTAGGATTGTCACTGGCTGGATGTGACGCCCATTTCATTATCACTGTAATGTCTAATGTGCTTTTTGTTTATTTAACCCTCTATTGCATGAGTTATTAAATCACTAAGGGTTTTTCTTTTTTACTTAGTGTAAACTGTCCTGAAATTCATGCTGGTCTAAGATGGTTTTCTCAGCAGGTTGTAGTTTGGTCAGATGGACATAAACTCAGTGTGTCACTTTCCTCTCCGATCCCAGGAGTCAGTGCAGTAATTACTGCCCAGGAATCCCCTGATAGAGTCATTCGCTCATCAGATCAGTCCGTCTGCAATCTCACTTTCCATTTCACTCCATCCTGTTTCCAGTCTAAAGTTTGCACAGAGTTTGTTTCTCATGATATTAAAGGGAGAGTACAGGCGGAAGTGGAAATTGGCATTCTAGGGTTATAAACATCAATAGATCATAAAATTTACATGCACCAAAATATGTAATAAACAAAAATGTCGTTTTTTAAATTAAATAAATTAGTGTACATTGCAACATGTACTGTATTAAACAAAACACACAAAATACTAACTAAAAATAAATATTGTGTAAATATGTATGGGGGACTTTTACAGTTTAAAAAAAAAAACTCTTTTGTTTGATGTATATTTTGGAGCATGTTTATTTTATGTACTTCCTCTATTACAAATGTAATACAAAAAATAAATTCAGGACTAAATTTAATTAAAAAAAATGTTTTAAGTCATGCTTTATTTATAAATGTTACATTTACGTATTGCAATGTATTTACAGTTTAAAAAAAAAAACTCTTTTGTTTGATGTATATTTTGGAGCATGTTTATTTTATGTACTTCCTCTATTACAAATGTAATACAAAAAATAAATTCAGGACTAAATTTAATAAAAAAAAATGTTTTAAGTCATGCTTTATTTATAAATTTTACATTTACGTATTGCAATGTATTTATACATTTATTAATTTATCAAGTTATTATTTCACAGATTTAATTTGATTAAATTTTAGTATTTGAGTTTATTTGAGTTGATATTGATTAGTATTTGAGTATTTTACGTTTTGTTTACCAAGTAATACATTTTATTTTATTTATGTATGTATTATTTATGCATTGATGTAGTCATTATTTAAATACATTTTATTAAGTATTACTATTTTTAGCATTTGTGTTTAGTTAATATATA
>NW_015540875.1:277389-280709 GCF_001515605.1 Sinocyclocheilus anshuiensis | reverse complement strand
AATACTACAATTAATTTATTAATTGATTTATGCAGCAATTACATATTAGCATTTCAGCTCAGTTTAGTTTTTCTCCTTTTTGGGTGAACTGTCTCTTAAGATCCTTTTGATCTGAAGACTTCTGCTTAAATAATTGAAATGACTTTTGTAGACAAATATAAATATAATAATAATAATAAAAAAAGTAAACTATTATGATTTTAAATTATGATGATCCTAAGATGCACTTTGCGAAGTTTCTCAAGAATCTAGACAAAGTAGAAGCTCAAATATATGATGGTTTTCATTTGTGTCAGATGTTTTGATCACATGTATGTGAATTGAGAGTCTTCAGCATCGCACTATTATTGTAACAGGTGCTAATAGTGGTAATGCAGAGTGAGCAGGTGTGTCTGCACGCTTGGCTGGACGTGAGGTGTGTGTTCAGATATCAGCAGTACTGGGATGAGCAGATACAGGCGTGGGTTAATTAAACCGGGAATGTCAGAGACGCTCAGCCCGGAAAAGCGCCAGGGAGAAGGAAAGATGAAACGTGTGCGCATAGAAACCCGCGTGAGATAACACCTTATCACACGGCCACTGAGACAGAGAGAGAGAGCGCTGATTCCCCTCTTCCCTGTAAACCATATTGGAACTAATTAGAAGTATTCTCAGCACATTCAGTATTTGAGAAGCACAGAAACGCTGGTGTGAGTAATCTGAGTAAGTGCTGTTAAATGAGGCCAGATTAGAGGCGTAATCTCACACACATGGAGAAAAACCCAGAAATATGGACTAACATGCTTAAATACATACATACTGTTAGTTCATAAATAACTGTTCAAATAAAAGATAACTGAATGCGTAGCCGCAAAAATAAATATAAAATCTCTAAATTAAACAATTTTTCATTTTTTATTATCTTTTTTATTATCTTTCATTCTTTCTATCTGTCTGTCTGTCTATCTATCTATCTACACCTGCTATTGCTTTATACATTTATTTATTTTTAACAATTTTGTTTATTATATATTATTTGTGCATGCTCATTTTTATGTGCCGTTTTATGATTTTTTACTTTAGGAAAAATATGTTTTTTCACTTTATTTGTTTGTTTGTGCTATGTTTTTTTTCTGCTTTAGAAAAAGTAATAGAGAAATAAATTCAGGAGTAAATTTAATTAAACTTATTTATTAAAATGTATTAAATCAATTTATTTTCCTGTTATTTATTTATTTGTGCTGTGAGTTTTTTTATTTTATTTTTTTAAATTGTTTTATTTTTTTATTTAAAAATAAATCAAATAAATATTAAATAGTAGAATATAGTTTATTTTACTATTATTTATTTTAAATAATAGTAAAATAAACTATATTCTACTATTTAATATTTATTTGATTTATTTTTAAATAAAAAAATAAAAAATGTATTTAAAAAAAAAAAAAAACACAGCAAAAAAAAAAACTTTTTTTTTTTTTTAAATACATTTTTTATTTTTTTATTTAAAAATATATATATTAATTTGTTTTCCTGTTATTTATTTATATATTTATTTTCATTTATTTATGCATGAAGGTTTGGGCCAACGTAGTTCTCACTTTGTGTTCCAGCTCGTCAGTGAACAACGGCTCTGTGTAGTTAATGCTGCTCAATGTGAAAGCACGCAGGTGATAGAGATTTACCGCTGATTACAGAACCGTCTTTACTGACAAGATGCGCGTTAAATATCGCATGCGATTAATCGTGCAGCCCTAGTTCATATGTGATTGTGGAGGATTTTTAAACCTACTGAAGTTATTCAGCCAAGGGCTTTTCTCTTTTACTTGCTAATGCTGTTAATATTAAAGCATTTGTTTCACCCAGAAAAAAAATCCCTCATTATTTAACCACCTACAGATAGATAGATAGATAGATAGATGTTAAAAATTATGTACAATTTTATGTTTTTATGTTAAAAAACTTCAAGCAAATATGTTAAAATATTTAAAGATTAAATATAATAAAGATAAGACAAAATAGTATTAAATGTATATGTAATTTTTGCCCTAATAATAATAATAATAATATATATTTTTTAAATATATATTTATTTGCTTATAACAATGTATTTGTGTATTGATTTATTAATACATTTTAAAAAATGCTATGTTTTGTTCATTATATATTTTTGGTGCATGTTTATTTAATGGCACAATTTATGATCTATGAATGTTGTTTGACATTAGGAGGATGACATATGGAGGATAGAGGCTTTTGAGGACAGACAGACGAGGAGAGAGGAGGAGAGTGGCAGTGATGGAGCTCTGGCAGCATGTTAGATCTGTGTGTGTGTGTGTGTGTGTGTGTGTGTGTGTGAGAGAAGGACAGGCCCAAGGGTGTGTGTGTGTCAGTGCCTTGAGTGTGTGAGATGTAGGACAGTGAGGTTGTGTGTTATTGATGCTGGATAAGCACACAGCAGGGACTGAGTTCTATAGGCACTGTCTGACCTCTCAACACAAACACTCACTGTACCACACCTGTTGCTCAAATCAAGCTGCTCTTAGTGATAATGTTGCAGATATGTGGGTGATTTTTCATTTAGGGAACATTTTATGTCCACTAGCATGGTTTCAAATTCTACAATTATTTTTAAATGATAGATTATAATGAGTTTAACCTTTTAATCTTCTATAATTGACTGTTTTAGAAGCAGTGAAAGGTTGAAATTTCCTCGACTGAGACACTTGAATTTTTATTTTTTTACTTTAATGATTTCTTCGATGCAGAAAACATGGAAGGAATGTGTAAATGGAATTTACTGTATAACGCGGAATGTCACGGACTTTGGATGAATAGATTTAATAAATTGTTTCGATTTAATATATGTAAGAATTTAGTTGATTAGACTTGCTTTTTGATTATTAACATTTAATTAAACCATTAAAATGGAATATAAATAAAACCGAAAACTGATTTCATAAGGCCCTACTTATAAAATAGATTTATATTTAAAAAGTATTAAAATTAGGGGCTAATTACTTTGAAGAACTAAAAATGGTCATATTTTTATATTTATTATAGGCTAATATTTTTTATTTAGAGCAACACATCTATGACAGCAGCAAAATAAACTATTTGAAAAACTACTTGAACATATTTTTCCACTCATTTGGAGTGTATAGTTAAATTAATTGATGCATTTTAATTGCGTATTTTGTGTAAAAGCCAAAACTTTTGACATTGAACTGCTTTTGTTATTTTGATATATATATTTATATACATTTATTATAATATAAAAATGATTTTTTTTTGTTATTATCATTTTTTTTTTTTAAGTATTTTTTTAATTGATATTTCCCTAC
>NW_015540875.1:275811-276456 GCF_001515605.1 Sinocyclocheilus anshuiensis | reverse complement strand
CATTTTAATTTGAATTGCAATTCCTTCTGCCTTTAATTAAAATAAAAATATCTTAAAAATCTACATACAAACTTTAGTGACTTTATTTCTAATGTTTTTTTCTAATAATATTTCCTAATATCTTTTTCCTTCATTTCTTTTTGACTTTCATTTATATTCGGTTATATAAACTCCAAATAATGTTTTTTTATTTCCAATCATATATTTATTTCTATTTATTGAATATATACATTTGAATGTAGAACTTCATTCTTATTTTGTGAAGAAGAACAAAAAGCAGCATGTGATGGATATGTAGTATTAGGCCTTTTTGCAGAATTTTCAGATTTTTATTTTTTTTCACGATACAGGGCTGTGTTGTTATTGAGATGATCATTATGCTATTATTAGTAATGGTATTATATTAACTGATTATGCATGACTTGACAAATGCAATAAGCCACTCAAGGCTGAGCATTACTGTGATTTTACTGCGGTTAGAGGATTTTGTGCTGTGCGTCTTTTCTAACAACAGGTGTTGCATCAGAAGTATTGATGTCATTCTCCTGCAGGCCTCACACTCACACTCACACTCACACGCACACACTCACACACACACACACACACACACACACACACACACACACACACACACACAGATATAAG
>NW_015540875.1:270729-274395 GCF_001515605.1 Sinocyclocheilus anshuiensis | reverse complement strand
CATTTTAATTTGAATTGCAATTCCTTCTGCCTTTAATTAAAATAAAAATATCTTAAAAATCTACATACAAACTTTAGTGACTTTATTTCTAATGTTTTTTTCTAATAATATTTCCTAATATCTTTTTCCTTCATTTCTTTTTGACTTTCATTTATATTCGGTTATATAAACTCCAAATAATGTTTTTTTATTTCCAATCATATATTTATTTCTATTTATTGAATATATACATTTGAATGTAGAACTTCATTCTTATTTTGTGAAGAAGAACAAAAAGCAGCATGTGATGGATATGTAGTATTAGGCCTTTTTGCAGAATTTTCAGATTTTTATTTTTTTTCACGATACAGGGCTGTGTTGTTATTGAGATGATCATTATGCTATTATTAGTAATGGTATTATATTAACTGATTATGCATGACTTGACAAATGCAATAAGCCACTCAAGGCTGAGCATTACTGTGATTTTACTGCGGTTAGAGGATTTTGTGCTGTGCGTCTTTTCTAACAACAGGTGTTGCATCAGAAGTATTGATGTCATTCTCCTGCAGGCCTCACACTCACACTCACACTCACACGCACACACTCACACACACACACACACACACACACACACACACACACACACACACACACAGAGCTATGATACGCTTCCCTGCTGTTCCGTTCTGTGGCATGACACTGTATCCATGGCAACAGAGAGGCTGCAGGTCTGTCATCTACAGTGTGCAGATGCTGTAATGCTGTCAGTTGCTGTTACTGTCTGCAGCGAGCAGGCCTGGAGTACCTGCAGAGAGAGAACCGGTAGCATTCTCAGTCCACTCAATGGCTGTTGCTCGGCTGGAGCATGAATCTGTCGTTTTTGCTCATGGATGCAGTTCGTTTCGATAAGCCAATCACATGTGCTGTAAAATGATGTCATGACAGCTGATTGGCTGATGGCACCACAATAAATTTTTGCTATCACAGTCAAAGATGGTAGACTTTGGACACGAGCACAATTCAGCTGAATGATAAAGTTTACCCTCTTTAACTTTGTTCTGCTGTCTTGTGTTCATCTGCTTCTCCCATTTGCTCTTTGACTATCACTCTATATAGACTGATACAATCAGATACAACAATACGTTCTCACATGTTTATTATAATATATGTTGATAAGTTGAACATTCACTTCAGTGGTATGAGATGACTGGATGCTTTAAACTGATTTCCTATTGAACTGTCACCAACGTAAACTATTTCAAATATAGTGAATTAAGCTACAAACTCTATTATAATGATCAATGTTTCCATCTAACCTGTATTTTGAGCTGCAGCTCATCATATTAATAGTGTTTTCACTAATTAGCAGTAAACCAGTTACCTCACCTGAATATGTGTTGGATGTTATCTTATAAATATGGATATTTTATTTATAAACATCATCATTTTTTCTCTTATTTCAGTTAATGTCATAAATCTAGCGAGCTAAGCCAGTAGTAGTGCTGACCATGGCCGGATTTACCATTGGGCTTGAATGGGCTGCAGCCCAGGGGCCCCGCCTTGTAGGGGGCCCCGCCTTAACCCGTTTACATTTGTTCAGTTATGTGCCAGTCAGAAATTATTAGCCGCATTTCAACTGCGCACACGGGCCAGCCGGGGCTAACAGCTTCCAGCTTCCAACTACGACATTCGAAGCCATAATCAAACAGCATAAACTGGAATTTATGATTTTTTTTTCACATAGAAAAAGGACACACGTATTAAATCACGTCTGCGCTGCGCCGAATCGCCGATTAATTTGTGATCACATGGCTACTTTAAACGGTTCCATTAAGCCTTTAGCCCAAAAGAGCGCACATTTACAAAGATAATGATAAATTCTCACGTTCACGCCTCACTTCTTTACAGAGGATGATTCTATATTATATTAATGTTCCACTAAATTAATCTGAAGAGTTTTGAGCGCTCTCTCCCGTCCAAAGACTATAGAATAGCCTACCCTAATATCTTGCTTGACTTTGTCCCATCTCACTACCTCCACACAAAGTGAAGCAGAAATTTCATCAAAACGATTTAAAAAAAATAAAAATAGCCATTTACAGGGTTCGTACGGTCATGAAAAACCCAGAAAGCTTTGGAAAAGTCGTGAAAATTTATTTTTACAAATCTGTATATAATAGAATATATGTTTAATCACGTCCTGAATCTCGGTGCGGGATTGCGCGTTTTGGTTTTACTCATTTTCGCAGGTTTCGCACGTTTGGAAAATTCCCGCAAACATTTATTTAATATACAATGTAGGTTAGATGAGTTAAAAAAAAATTCACACAGAATATCAGATTAAGTCAATCATTTGAAAACCGCGTCAGTGGTTCAGCTGTACCGCGTCTTCTCGCTCTCACTTTCTCAAAATTGCCTCATCAGCGCATCTCGTCTGCACTAAGAGAGCTGCTGCACACTGCGATACAAGACTTTCGCTCAGCTGACAGGACTGTCACTTGCCTAATTGGGTCAGTGTTACATCATCACAAAAGTTTATCATTTGCACGTCTTTTTAAGTCTTTTTAAACCATTCGGTTCTTGCGCGCTCCAAACTAGTTTTCTGGGCGCTCGCGGTCAAATCCAAAGCGCCCGCACATGAAGCCGTCTCACAAACACCTCCAGAAAAAGTGATTGTTTTCATTGTTTCTGACTCAAGTAACCTTGCATTTTAATAAATAATGTTACATAAAGACAATTAAACGGTCAGTAATAAATGAACAAGTTACTAGCAATAGCACAAAAATACAAATGAAACAAACTGTGTTTTAACTTTTTCAGGTAGGCTAGCCTAAAACTAACAGTAGCTTCTACTACTCAGGAACAAAATACTATGATGTATAAAGTCATAGATATAAGTTATATTTATATATGAATCCATATTAAATATGAAAGTTATTTAGTCAAGAGCAGATTTGAGCAGAGTGATTTTTTTCTAAATGTTAATGTTAACAATGTTAATTAATTAGGCCTATTGGTTATTGTTAATTAATGTTAACAACAAAAGGCAAAATCACTCACTGCTCTTGACTGAATAACTTTTGTAACTTTAATTTTAAGCATTAATCTGTTGTTTAATTTACAGTGAATTTACTGTTTTTAATTTACAGTTTATTCCATTTCTGCAGCATTTCTGTACCTGAATGTGTTCCTCCAAAACTGTTTCTAAAATGAAATTCAGGTCCTACGTTTACCTATGATAAATCTGAACATTTGTGTAAAATAATGGAGCATTAGGTCTTGAATATTGCCTTAAAAGTCATTGAAATTTATTGGTTAAACGAATCCTGCATTTAATGAGTGAATGCCTACGATATAGGCGTTGGCCTGTCACACAAACTAGAGTCCTGTTTTTCCGAATATCTGCACGATGGCAAATGTACAATAAACAACAAGTTACTGAGTAACTTTCAGACACAAAATGCTGTTTTGCCCCATCAATGCGTCTCCAAGCAACACAGTGTTTTTTTTCTCAGCATTACACAAACCAGTAAATGGTTCAAACAGGCTATAAGTACAGTTGTTTGCTAAGTTAAATGAATTAGCATTTTAAACAAATCGGTTGATTTAAGGATCCAACTCACTCATTAAGACAGTCACTTGCTGCCACCTACTGGCGGTTGTAGTTTCATATTTTAAAAAGTA
>NW_015540875.1:266110-269958 GCF_001515605.1 Sinocyclocheilus anshuiensis | reverse complement strand
TCTCTGCATGCTCTGCATGAACTAACATCTGGCACAGTCGCAGCCTGTGCTTCTTAGAAAGCAAACAAATAATCATTAATATCATTAATTTTCCTTAGCATATGCTATGATAAATCTGAACATAGCCTATCACACAAACTAGAGTCCTGTTTTTCCGAATATCTGCACGATGGCAAATGTACAATAAACAACAAGTTACTGAGTAACTTTCAGACACAAAATTCTGCTTTGCCCCATCAATGCGTCTCCGAGCAACACAGTGTTTTTTTTCTCAGCATTACACGGACCAGTAAATGGTTCAAACAGGCTATAAGTATAGTCGTTTGCTAAGTTAAATGAATTAGCATTTTAAACAAATCGGTTGATTTAAGGATTCAACTCACTCATTAAGACAGTCACTTGCTGCCACCTACTGGTGGTTGTAGTTTCATATTTTAAAAAGTAGCTAATTTAATTTTTGCAATCATTTAATATTTCTAAATTAAAATGTTGTATTTAAACTTAACATAACTTATGCAAAATCCATCTATGGATTTTGTTTATAGTGATTTCATTTGATTGTTAATAGCCAACATGTTTGTTTAATTCAGATTGAATGTATTAAATATAAGAATCTGACATAAAAGGACACAGATATGACAGTACATTTTCATAATAATACATCTCTTTGGTTTTTCTGCTCGGTGTTATTTCAGGGTTTTGATCTCAACTGAAGAGATCACATCCTGTTTATTGTATTATAGTGACTATTTAATATTACATCTAAACTTTGACTAGGCTAGACATGTTGCCTATTAATTGTATACAGTATATGAACCTGAAAGCATATTTTAATTTTTGTGTTACTCCATAATAATGTTCTAGTTGAGGGCATTTGTAGTATAGGTATGGGGCCCAAACATAACCTCAAGCCCAGGGGCCCCTGGCCCCATACGTCCTGCCCTGGTGCTGACAGTGTCGAGTAAACATGACTGAAGACGTGAAAAGTGGAGGAACGGACAAACTAAATCATTTGAGTGAATCATTTACGCTGGAAGCGCTCCGATTGATTCAAACTCCTGACTTCGATCATTCAGTTCGAGCGATTCAAAAGAGCCATTCATTTAAGAATGTCGACAATGCTTGTATGTATAGTGATGAGTGAAATGAAGCTTTTCGAAACTCTAAATCAATTAAAGTGCCCCTATTATGAGTAATGAAAGGTTCATATTTTGGTTTTGGGAGTCCCCAACGACAGGTTGACACGCATGCAAGGTCAAAAAACACTTTCATTGTCTTATGCATTTATTTTTTAACTTATTTGATTCAGATCGGTAATTTAGATTTAGAATAGATTTATTCCTAATAATATTCCACACATAACCTATTTCTCTTCATTTTTCTCATATGAATTATTTAACATTTATGCTTAAAACAGCGGTTTGCTTTCTTCGTGTTCAGCTGTGGAGTTGCTCACATCCATGGTTTTATTCGCCCACTCTCTGCCCAAACACACACACACAGCATCATCCCGCAGCAGCATTTTCTTTTTCTCAGGGCCTTTGAATTACCCATAATGCTGCATTCAGTCTCTCCTCCTCTCTGAAGAAATGCCTCCGTCTCCCTCATATAACTTCCCGACATCTTTATCAATGTCCCATTAAATCCCAGCCTAATCATGCATCACCATTTGGGAGGCCCATCTTTTTTTATCCGCTCTGAATTTATGGCCCTGCGTTCCCCATCTGCCAGCGCTGGCCGTTTTTGATCTGCCGTCAGTGATTTCCCGAGATATTCCTCTCAAAGTTTCTGCTTGTGTCCCATCTGAGGAGTTGCAGCAGTTCCTCCTTATTTTGAGGTGGTTTGCAGAGAGAAGCAGCAAAAGAGTTTGATGCGTCTCGTATGTTTGCGATCTGTTTTCTGGCATGTGTAATCTTTCGTGTCGGTGCGTGGTGCGGCGAATCGTCTGCTGCCCCCTACAGGGCTAAAGTGCAGCGCTGTGGATCACGGCTGTGGATCTGCTGCTGCGTCTACTCGTTAACACCCTTCATCACCCGCAGCATCAGACACGCGAGTGTTACTCTAGATCAGCATCTCAGCTCCTCTCACACTTTGCCTCTTTCATGATGTGCATGTCATTTCAATAGATTTTACTCTGTTCTACACCTGTGTCACTCTTTACTCTCACTCACTACAACGTCCTGGAAAGTGTTCTGCTTGAGATTCAGCTTAGATTTCTAGGTTGGTTTATGCTGGTTTGAAACTGAGCTAGACATTAGGCGTTAGATGTAAGATTTTTCCTATGTTTCTGTTTTCATTTTACTTTAAGTTTATATATGTCTATATAGATTTATAAAGTTTTAGTATTTGGTTTTAGTCATTTATTATTTTGGTTTTTAGTTGGCAACTAGCTCAAATAAAATAAGTTTAAAATATAAAAATAATGTATATTTCAGTGTGTGTATGTGTATATATATATTTTTTTTTTCTTATGTTTCGGTTTTCATTTTAATTGTAGTTTTAGTAGTTTTGCTGTATGTTTTAGTCATTTTTTATTGTTTTTTTATGTTTTAATATTTAGTTCTAGTTTATTTTTTTGTTATTTTTATTATTTTATTTTATTTTATTTTATTTTAGTCAGCAAATAGCTGAAATAATGTAGGTTTAAAATATTTAAAAAAGTAGTTTCTATTTTATTTCAGTGCATATATATTTTTCATGTTTGTTTTCAATTTTAGTTTTAGTAATTTTATGTTTTTGTAAATTGTATTATTTTAAGCATATAGAGTTTTGTTAAGTTGTAGTATTTATTTTATTTTATTATGTATTTAGTTATTTATTAATTATAATATGAAATAAAAAAAAAGATATATATAATAATAAAATTAAAAAAATTAATGTCAAATTTGACATTTTTACTGTTCTGTTTTATTTTATGAAAGACTGAAAATCATGAGATTAATAACGATAATTTTATTCTTTTGAAATTCCTGGTTTTGTTTCTCATCAAACATCACTCAGACATTGGGTAGAGAAAATATACAGAAGTAAATATTTTCCAGATTATATTTCAGTCACTTGCTTTGCTTGTGTTGTCATGAAAAGACCAAAACAAAATCCTATTTTGCTTCTAGTTTTTTTTTTATTAATTTTTTTATTTAGCTGTGACAGTGGTACAGAAACTAAAACGGGTGAGACGTGACTGTTTTCTGCTCTTCAGACCTGTTGCTGCATGCTGTATCTTTTGCATGGGTAAACACTGGCTCTCGGCCTACTTTCAGTTATTGCTGTTTTGGAGGAAATGCATACATATCAAGATAAATGGTGAATATTGTTGAAAGGCTGAGGTATTTTCTTCTAGTCCTGATTCTGGTCTTGTTTCTTGAGGCAGACTCCTGCATTGTGCTTTCTCTCAGGTCATTCTCCTGCCATCTAGACCGTGTCTAACACGCCAGCCTCCCTCATGCAATATTTACATTAAAAGCCGGAAGCCTCCAGAGATCTCAGCAGCGTGTCTGACACCGGCGCAGATCAGACCAGTTCTCTGCTGCTCCTCTGCTGTTTCTGGCAGAATCAGACGGGAGAGACTGGGTTTTAACCACGTTTTTGGGTTCTGCTGTTAGATGCATGATGGGAATGTTCATGAGGAAGACGAGCCTGAGGTCTGAGATTGTCTGGAGCCCCTGGGAAAAATGAGAAAAAGGAATAATTCGGCCAACAAAAATATAAATTCTGTAATCTTTTACCCATCATCATGCCATTTCAAAAATGATGTTGTTTTGCCGTTGAACACTGAAAAGTGAAAAAGAAAATAGCTTATTTGATTTTTCCACTTTTTAAAATAATTGTATATATTTTTATATTTACAT
>NW_015540875.1:264420-266043 GCF_001515605.1 Sinocyclocheilus anshuiensis | reverse complement strand
ATCAGTTCAGTATATATATATATATATATATATATATACACACACTGTATATATAAATATATACATATATATATATATACATTTTTATTTAAAAAAAGATACAGAGAGTTTAAATTTCCCAGATAATATTTTAATTATTTTGTGGTTTAGTACAGTGATAATATAAAACCCAATTTATTATGTTTATAAAACATTGACATGTTGTCTTTATAATATCACACCTTCTATTTTTGTCACTCGGTATATATGGATCTTTGTTCATAAAGTATATAATTTATATTTAAAATATATATGAACTTTATATTTTAGGAAGGGAATCATCATATTCAGAGGTCTGTCATAAAAAAATTTATATCAAATCTTAATACACTTTTTTTTTTTGTAAATGAATAATGATCTGATCTGGTTCCTCATTGTATGGAAAAGAGCAGCGTGAACATTCTTCAAAAGAGTTTCTTTCATGTTCCACTCAAGAGTCACAATAAATATGAGTAAACAATGGCACAGTTCTATGTTTGGCTGAACTGTTCCTTTAACACAAAGACAAACGCATAGAATCTGAATGCATCAGTCTGACGTTTTGTCTGGTTAAGATTTAAAGAGAGGTTGTGACTTACTCGAGCCCTTCCTGCGGAGCAGCACAGATCTGACGAATGATAAGAATATGACATCAATTATTCACATCTCTAATACTCTGGTGTAAGTCGCGTGTGGTCTCGCAGGAATCAGAGACCTGGACACATTCATTACTTCCCAGCCTTCTCCTGTAGATAAACAGCCATTTGTCACTGCAGGCTTTGGTGAACGGAGACGTCTCGAGAGTCGGCTGGGAAGCCAAAGAAAACAGAATGGGATCTATTTATCAAGCCAGCCTGTTCTGTTTACCATCTGTGATGAACAACACCGAGCCAAAGTACCTGCAGTTTCCCATTTTCAGTGAGCTGCGGCGCTGGGTAACCCGTCTAGAGCACCAGACCCCGCTGATGAATAACTATACACACACGCTCTCTGTGTCTCGCTCCGTCTGTCTCACTCTTTCTCTGCGGTGACAGCAGAGGGTCAGGGCTCGGCGGGTTAGCATGGGTCAGTTAACCTCTGCTGGTAGTCACAACTAAGTGCAATAAAAGAAACATTACAGTATATTTCATAACTGTGTACCGTATTAAACATTTACAAATAAATGAACTTTTCCACGACATTCTAATTTATTGAGATGCACCTGTATATATATATATTTATACATTTAATATGAAAATATATTTTTTATTTATATAATGTGTATACGTTAATATGAAGATCTAATTTATTTATAATATGTGACCCTGGAGCACAAAACCAGTTTTAAAGGGGTCATATGATGCCATTTCAATTTTTCTTTTTGTTACAAGCTCTTGGTGCATCACTGTATGAATAATTTTTGGGTATGATTTGTCACAGTTTACTTTATTTTGCTATCCTCACTTACATAAATGAATTATAGTGTCCTACACCCACTAGTAAAAAAATATCAAAAAATGATATCTGCTCTCTGAATAATTTTTGGTTTTACTGTATATCCTTCGGTTATTTTCACACTTAATTATGCCCATTAAAATGTATTTTACAAGTTTTTGTTACTTTCAC
>NW_015540875.1:252275-263913 GCF_001515605.1 Sinocyclocheilus anshuiensis | reverse complement strand
AGGAGCTCAGTATCGGGCCCGATACCAGTATCGGTATCGGTGCATCCCTAATATGTATGTATGTATGTATTTATATTTTTAATTTATTTTAAACGTTTACATTAGTATAAATATCTGTGTAATTTTATAATATAAATACAATTTTATGTACTAAATTGCATTCGTTATTGTTTATGTAATATACATATTATTTAAAAAAAGTTCATTTACACAAGTAAAAAGAAAAATATGTAAATAATAGTTTGTTTTGACATAAGACCAGCCAAGCATGCTCCTGCTTTATTATGAGCGCCAGGGCTTTGGCAGTGTATATAATTTTTATTTATTTATATTTTTTTGTTGTTGAGCCCTTTAAAGCAGCACTATGTAACTTTTGGCAGAACAGAACTGCACACATCCCGCGGAAGAACATTCCAACCGAAGCGACTTCTCTAAGTTTATGTCTATGGCGATTCACGCAGGTATGTGTTACTCCGCAGCGGTGATGGCCCGACCAGGCTACAATAGTCCAAATATAAGTACTTATTATAAGTGTACCGTAGTGATTCGGAATAAGACGAAAACGTGGTTTGGAAGATGAATTCATGATGTACTCGCTCATTATATACATTTTGCAAATTTTTAACACAGAAAAAGTTACATAGTGCTGCTTTAAAGTCATGAATTGGACTTGGGCACTAGTGATGTTTTTGGGACTGTGCTCGTTCTTGTGGTGTCATCCATTAATCAGAATTATAACATCCTTCTCCTGACATTAACAGCACACATGGCTAAAAAAAAACAGTGCCCAGAACTGCGAATGATAACAGATCTTTTTATCCATTTTCTTGCATTGCACAGCACTATGGGTAAAGCACAGTCAGCCACCCGCGAGAGCAGTCTGTGATGGTTTGTTCACTGAGAATACTGTAATACTCCTCTCCCGTTTTATACGAGTCGATATGAGCCAGTTTTACGTCTCCCATCGGAAGCGCTCGGGACCAAACGGTTTGTTTTGACATAACAAGGCCGACCCAGCGTGCTCCTGCTTCATTACGGCGGCCCACTGTAAGCTAACTTCAGCACAGCAGATGTCCTGCGGCGTCTCCTAAGGACTTCAATGCATCTGAGCTGGCAGAGTTCAGCGTGCAAACATGGAAGCCAAGTGAAGAAACACTCTCCAATCCATCCACTCCGTACTACATACTCACTGCCGGCCTCCGTTTTATTTAAACGTGTCAGACGGGCCAGCAGACTTCATTTTTAAAATGAATGAACACGCTGGATAAAAGCCGCGGTGCCACGTTCGATTTTGAAGAAACAGGCGTGTTTTAAAGTTTGATGTTATTTGCGGCCTCACGCTGAGAGGGTTTTATAGTGAGTTTCAGTGTTCTGTCTCTCTCACTCACTAACAGTGACACGCGGCTGAGCCAGCAGTGTTTCTGAGGAACCAACGCTTGTGTTTCAGTAGCATGACAGTAGCATGAGCTCTTCGTATAGCTTTTCCCGTAACAAGCTGCTTTTTCCCATGAATTATTGTGTAGCGTGAGAAAACATGAGGTCTCTCTCTATTTCTGTCTCACTCAGGGTTTGATAAAGTAATACAGTAACTAGAAAATACGGTTTAATTTTCTGTAACAAAGTGTGTATTTCTATCTGTCTATCTGTCTATCTGTCTGTCTGTCTATCCGTCTGTCTGTCTGTCTGTACGTCTATCCATCTGTCTGTCTATCCGTCCGTCCGTCCGTCTGTCTGTCTGTGTCTGTCTATCCGTCTGTCTGTCTGTGTCTGTCCGTCTGTCCATATGTCTGTCTGTCTATCCGTCTGTCTGTCCGTCCATCTGTCTGCCTGACTGTCTGTCTATCCGTCTGTCTATCTATCCATCTATTTATCTATGTATATCTGTGAGTGTATATACAGGTGCATCTCAATAAATTAGAATGTCATGGAAAAGTTCATTTATTTCAGTAATTCAACTCAAATTGTGAAACTTGTGTATTAAATAAATTAAATGCACACAGACTGAAGTAGTTTAAGTCTTTGGTTCTTTTAATTGTGATGATTTTGGCTCACATTTAACAAATAAACTACTTCAGTCTGTGTGCATTGAATTTATTTAATACACGAGTTTCACAATTTGAGTTGAATTACTGAAATAAATGAACTTTTCCACGACATTCTAATTTATTGAGATGCACCTGTATGTATTTCAGTTTTTCTGCTTCAAAATTTCACATTTAATTCAATGTGTTACATAGTTTCTTTGTGATATTTGTGAAAAAAGCAAAGAGAAAAAAATTGCCACACAAAATAGAGTTCAGTTATATAGATTTATGTATATAAAAATAAATCCATAAATATAGATTCATTCATAAAAATACATTTAATTATTTTCAAAATTATTATATTTATTAACAATATAATACATAAGCAATAATGAATATAACATAATACTTAACATTTATTTATATTATAATATAAATTACTTATGAAATATATGCATTATAAATGAAATATATAAATATTGTATCTTGTTTATAGCAAAATATATAGTGAAATGCTGTGTTTCTGACTTAGTTTGATACATATGGGTGTTATCAGTTGCATTTAATGAAATTATGTTGTGCAATAATAAATACTGCTCTGATTTCAGAAATGAATTATACCAGCTGATCAGTACATTTGTTACAATATTACATAGCTACTTTTTTAGGAGCTGCTTGTATGGCCAACTCCTGTTTTCATAAACTACTACTTTACATTCCTTAACACTGCATATGTTTACGAGGTGGTAATATCATGCATTTAACCTTATAATGAATGAATGAGTGAGTGAGGGTGTGCATGATCATACCCACATCCCTGCTGATGTGAAGCGAGACCATGATGCCTTGCAGCAGTGAGTGAGTGGGCGTCTGTGTTCCCAAGGTAACCAGAAACGAGGAAAAACACGAGCTGAACCGTACAGGACTGTATGTGAGATATAAACCCTTCTGCCACTGAGGATGTGCCTACTATCTGTGTCTCTATATACAGTATATGGCACTGATTGTCTGACCCTTTTTTCATTTGCTTCCGTTCATGCACTTGCTGTAAATGCACTTAATCTGAACAATGCTTCTGTCTTCAGAAACGTTACTGTTGTTAAAGCCACTGCTTGTCAAATCAGCTCTCATTAAGAAGACTGAATCTGTATTATTAGTCCTGTATAGTATGTGAGATTAGCATCCAATATTATAGTTTGTTGATAATAGTATTTTTAAGATTTACTGTTTCTACACTCTAAGAAGCGATTATAAAAAAATGTGAAAAACTCTAATTAATGGGACAGTTCATGTAATTTTATAGTGAAGGTGTCTTATCATTTACAGTGAAAAAATATAAATTGATATTCCTAATTCTCTGTGAGCCACTTTTGATGGTTTTTCATAGTTTCTACTTAGTTATGTGCATTAGGTTTTTATGCATTATTGTTTGTTGTTTATACAATGTTTATTGCATTATTTTAGTGTCATGTTTGTTACCATGATGCTATTTTAAGTCACCTTTATTTCTATAGTGCTTTATACAATACAGATTGTCTCAAAGCAGCTTTACAGTTATAGACAAGAAAATAGTGATTCAGTGATGCAAACAACATTCGATTTGCTGTAAAGCAGCTCTAAAAAGAGAATAGTAAACAGTTCTGGCAACCAAAGTGCATCATTATGCATGCTTTTTCGGCTTGATATTTCTTATTTTAATTTATTAAAATGTTTATTTTTAAATTTGTCAAATCATTTATTTATTTGTTTTTATTTGTTTTCAGTCTGTTATTGCAGGATAATTGATTTAATGTCTCCAAATGGTTCCTAAAAAAACCCCAAAAAACTCTGGTTTGTTGCTTTCTATGTTGCTCAGACACCCTTTTCCTTTTAAAGTTAATGTTTCTTAGACAGAATAATCAGTCTAATAATCTAAAACCATGGCTCAGCTGGAAAACTAGTTATTAGAAACACAGACTTCACCTGTATGTTGTTCTCCAAGCAGTATGTGCGTGTGAGCGCTGGGGGAGACGCTCGTCTTTGATGCCCTTTACTGATCAAATGAATGATGGGAGATTGGATGGTATTGATCTGTTTCCATGAGATGAGCAGATCACATCATTCATGGGTAAAAAAAAGAAGAAAATAGACGCTCAGAGCCAATTTATGCTATTTTTCTGGAAGCTGTAGACTGTAATTTTGTTGGAGAGTAATTTTGTTTTAGTACAATAGCATGGCACTAGTTTATTTGTGTTCAAAAGTAGAGTTTTTCCATTAACACTCTCAGAAAAGCCACTCTTGCGGTAACCTTTCAAAAAGTATTAGTATGTACCATCTAGCTACTAATAAGTACATTTTAGCAACTAAAATCTATTTTTAAGGTACTAATATCAACCTTTAGTGTACAAAAGTGTATCTTTTGAAAAGATACCGTCCCAGTGACAGCTTTTGTACCTTTTTTTCGGAGTATGTTACTAAATTGGTTCATTAATTCAAAAGATTCGCCAGTTTGTTTCAGTTTCTGTATATTTTGTGTCTTTTTTTTTTGTGTATGTGTAAAATGATGCTTCAGGTCACTATTTAAAAAAATAATTTATTTAAAAAAGTATATACTGTAGATTTGGGTGTGTTTTATTAGTTGCATGTTGTCTAAATGTATCTGTTTATGTTGCATGTAGATGCAAATTGTTTTTGTGTCTTATAAATGCTGCTCTGATTGTAAAAAGAGAAATATATCATGTACTGTAAAATAAAAATGTTTTTGTTATTAGTATAATAATAATAATTATAATAATTGTTTGTTTTTAACTAAATTTAGGCTATTACTGTTGTTGGAAATATATTACTGTTGTTATTACAATTGTACTGTAAAATTAGAAGATTTATAATAAAATAATATTTTTATTTTGCACTACAAGTGTCGTGGACAAACTTTAAGTTGGCTTGAAAAAGCCTAGCCAGAACGTTTGAAGTAGTTTTAAAAGCTTAAAGTTTGAGGGTTTTCAGTTTTAACTAATTTGAAGTAGTTTTAAAGTTTTGAAGGCAATACAATCTATGAGAAAAATATATAGATACATAGACAGATATATAGACAGATAAGAAATAGTAAACTAGTATGTTGCTAGCATGATTATCAAGTGACTAGTATGTCGCTAGCATGATTAGCAAGTTACTAGCATGTCACAAGCATGTTTTCAACATGATTAGCATGTCGTTAGCATGTTGCTGGCATTACTAGCGAATAACTAGCATGTTGCTAGCATGATTAGCAACTGACTAGCATGATTAGCAAGTTACTAGCATGTCATTAGCATGTTGCTAGCATGATTAACAAGTTACTAGCATGTCACAAGCATGTTTTCAACATGATTAGCATGTTGTTAGCATGTTGCTGGCATTATTAGCGAATAACTAGCATGTTGCTAGCATGATTAGCAACTGACTAGCATGATTAGCAAGTTACTAGCATGTAATTAGCATGTTGCTAGCATGATTAACAAGTTACTAGCATGTTGTCCTCATTTGTAAGTCGCTTTAGATAAAAGCGTCTAATAAATGACTAAATAAATAAATGTTGCTAACATGATTAACAAGTTACTAGCTTGTCGCTATTATGTTGTTAGCATGATTACAAAATGACTAGCATGTTGCTAGCATGATTAGCAAGTTACTAGCATGTTGCTAGCATGACTAGCATGTCGCTATCATGTTGTTAACATGATTAACAAGTAACTAGCATGTTGCTCGCATGATTAGCAAGTGACTAGCATGATTAGCTAGTGACTAGCATGTTGCTAGCCTGACTAGCAAGTAACTAGCACGTCGTTAGTATGATTAGCAAGTTACTAGCATGTTGCTAGCATGACTAGCAAGTGACTAGCATGTCGCTATCATGTTGTTAACATGATTAACAAGTAACTAGCATGTTGCTAGCATGATTAGCAAGTGACTAACATTTTGCTAGCATGATTAGCTAGTGACTAGCATGTTGCTAGCATGACTAGCAAGTAACTAGCACGTCGTTAGCATGATTAGCAAGTTACTAGCATGTCGCTAGCATGTTTCTAACATGATTAGCATGCTACTAACATGTTGTTAATACGTTTCTAGCATGATTAGCTTATCGCTAGGATAGATAGATAGATAGATAGATTAGAAGTATTAGATGAGTTTGAATGAGTTTGAATGGATTAGAAACAGTACATAGAAGGGAAGTCAGATTGTGTCTAATGGGCTTCAGTGTGTTTAGATTTGAATTTTGACAGTTGGAGTTTGAATAGTCTTGGCTCATTTGAACATTCCGTCAATGTAAGTCTGTGGGATTTTTATGATTTTTAATCTTCAGTTTTATGAAAACTATAAGTCAGATCAGTCTGAAAAGATATAGCAACCCGAGTCAGATCAGTCTGAAGAGCTGGGCTGAGTTTGATGGTTCTAGCTTGAAAGGTCTAGGAGGAGTAGCGTTCAGAAATGTTAGTCTCATAAGAATAATAAGAAGCTTAAATAGCTTTCTCAAGCCAACCTAATGATAATATTTTACTGTATGTATTAAACTCATTGTAATCCAGTATGACTGACTTTATTCTGTGGAAAAAAATAAATACTAAATACTAAAGCTACATTCAAACCCTGACAATAGAATTAATTCAAAACTCGAATAATGAGCTGATTCAAAACTTTAACTTGAATGATTCATTAACATGAATCAGTTCAATTCATCTTTTTAGTTGAATGTTTTCGAACATTGAATTGATTAAAAACTTAAACTTGAATCATTAATTTATGTGAATTAGTTCCATTTCAATCAGTGAATTCAAACAATTCAAATTGAATTGAATCAAAACTTAAACAATGCACTGATTGAAAACTTTAACTTGAATGATTCCTTCACGTGAATCAGTTCAATTCATCGGTTTAATTGAATGACTTCAAAATTTGAACAATGAATTTATTCAGAACTTAAACGGGAATGATTCATGTCCATTTCAACCAATTAATTCAAACACTGACAATAGAATTTACTCAAAACTTTGCATTGATTCAGACCGTTATAGTTCTCATTTCAATGTAGCTTTAGAGTTTATTTAACTATGAAAAGCTTAAAGCATAAAATTGTCACCGGTCAGAATTGGCCATAAAAATAACAACAAATGCCCTCATATACAGTGACCCAAAGAAGAACTGGAACAATTAAGCCATATAAGTTTTCTAATGCAATGCAGTGACATGCAGACGTCTCTAAGTGTGACTTTAATGCATGAAAACTTCTTGGGGTCGCTGTGTGTGTGTTGTATGTGAATGTCTACATGCGGCAGCTCATTAGAGAAGAGTCTCTGTGGCGGTTCTGATGCTCTCAAACTCTGCACTGGAGTCTCAGTAGAGCTACTGGAGCTATTTTGCAGCACATTGACGCCTAATGGGCATTTCATGAGCAGCGACGTCTGTACTATCGCCTGCTAATGGTTGCATTTGGGAGCTATTAATGGTAACCATTTTAAGGCGAAGCAGAAACGCATTGGTGCGCAGTTTTCCTCAGAGTTTGTAAGTCGTCCAAGTTATTTCTCATTGCTCGTTAGGTTTTTATGTTCATAGTTAGGGAACATATTGTCTGTTACAAATGTGATTTTTCTTGTATTTCCTGTGGCTTTGTGAGCAGAAATATTGAACCTGCACAGTAAAAAAAAAATAAAAGTTTGCTAATGGTTGTTTTTTTCTTATTTGCAGGAATTATCTTGTGTTTTTCTTATACGCCGGTGCTGTTTTACTGTAATAAATACATACATTTTTCATGCATTCTTAAAAATCTCAGGTGTTTACAAGCATTTTTATGATTTGACAGGGAAGGTCAGGCATGGAGGATGGCGTATAATTAGCCTGATTTAACCGTATATACTATTTAAACTCAAAAAGTATTTGAAAACACATTTTAAAAGGTAAAGCATGCAATTTCTGTGCTACTATTTGCACCAAACATACATTTAAAATCATCTGGGCATTACATGCATGCAGTATTTGCATACTTCATACAATATGCATACTGCAGTAATGGTAATATGCAATGCATGAGTAGAAAGATAGTATGCTATTCTGAGCATAGCCCATTTTATTAAAGAGATAGTTTACAGAAAAAAAGGAAAAATATTTGGGGTAATTTTTCTTCTTAAGTTGAACCGTAAAGAAGATTTTTAGCTAAAACCATGTTCTTTGGTAAATCACAAAATGTCATAAAAATCATAAAAGTCAATGGCTACCAGCACATTAAGAGTAAAAAAAAAAAAAATCAGGCAAAACAAAATTAATCAGGCTAAAATTAGTGGCTCCTGACAATATATTGAGGTCTTATGATCGGTCTGTGCAAGAATCTGAACATTATTTGCATCATTATTACCTGTAATCCAGAGCCTCAGGCAAACAGGCAATCTGATTCTTTTCCGTGAACTGATTCTTTTGGACAGTGCGTTTCAATTACAATTCACCAGTTTGCAAAAACCAGCATCATAGGATCAGATAGACTGGTGTTTTGGCTCATTCCGAGTCGGAGACAAGTCTAAAAGTGAGTTTTGATTAAGATGGTTCAGTCTGATTTGGTGAACTAGTTCATCAAGATCACTAATAAGAACCGGTTCAAAAGAATGATTCGTTTGTGAACCGTACATCACCTTAAACCATTTGTCTGAGGCTTTGGGTTACAGTTAATAATGATGTAAATAATGTTCAGTTTCTTGCACAGACTGATCGTTTCACTTCATAAGACCTCAATATATCATCAGGAGTCATGGATATTAATTTTGTGTTGCCCGATGTGCCTTTTTTTTTTTACTCTTAAAGTACCGGTAGCCATTGACTTGCATTTTATGAATCACCAAGGGCCACAGTTTCAGCTAAAAATCTGCTTTACTGTTCAACTGAAGAAAATTAAGTCACCTACATCTTGAATGGCCTGAGGGTGAACAAACTGACAGCACATTTTTATTTTTGGGTGAACTGTCCCTTTAAAAATTCAAAATTGCTGTACTATCACTGCTGCAGCAACAAATCAATTATATAAATGCACAAATATAAAACCTGATGTTTTTAAATTAGCATAAAGCTCAGGAGGAACAACTGCAGTGTAAGCTCTCCGCTCGTGTCTCAAGAGAAAGTGCCTGCGACTGAGTTAATGAATGAAAACATCTCATTGCATATGCAGCTGGGTTAATTACATTCAGACTGGCAAGGATGTTTCTGACGGATGGATGAAGGGGCGGAGCCTCTCTTCAAATATTGATAAGGGCCGTGTTTTCAGTCTTATATAATGACAGCGGACTTTAACTCAGTGGAACAAACTCACAGTGATTCCAGATGAGCTTGGGATGTGTTTTTATTGATTTCAAAAGCCTCGATGCACATAAATTAAGCTTTGGTGTTCATTTAGACCGGTCTGAGCTGGAATGAGTGCTCGATGAGTTGGTCTTAAACTGATGATAATTTATTATTTACCCCCTGTTTCAGGGATTTCAAAACTTTTTTTTCTCAGATAAACACCTTAGATGTAAAATAGTTAATATTTCAATAATTGAATGCCACATTTCATGTTTATGGTTCTCTGTTGTCGGTTAATGGTCACATGACGTGCAAGTTAATAGTTAAGATATTTAATATATGTATATATTTTTTTAAGTGTTTTATTGATTGTGGACAAACCTTTATATTTAAGCTCATTTTGATTACTGTAGTCAGTGCTACAATTTAAAAAGTTAAATTTTAGAAACCCAGTCAAACTGAATAATAATAATGTATTTTTTATTTATAATTTATTATTATTATGATGTTCTATTTTTGGAAATATATTGTATTGTAAAATAAAAAAATCATCTTTATTAATACAATTATTATTAGAGGTAGTAAAATATTATATTCATTATTATTATTAGTAGTAGTAGTGTTAGTATTACTATTATGTTCTGACTAATATATTACTGCTGTCAGAAATTGTAAATTATAAAATTGTAAAAAAATTGATGGGAATTATAAGAATTTTATTTTACTGTACTTGAAATACTAATGTATGTATTAAATTATTTTTTTTCAGTCCAATATGACTTACTTTCTTCTGTGGTACATTAATATTTGAGATATTTTTAAAAGGGGACTATTCCTTTAAAGTATATAAATGAATGATTGGGCTGATTTAGCATCATGTTGAATGTCTGAATGTGTAAACAGGCCAATGTTTTATCTATATCTGTTGTTTTTTCATTTCATAAGAGCGTCATAGTCCTCGAATTTCTCACAGGTGATTTAAAGTCTTCAATTGTACGAGACAGTAAAATTGTCACTCAAGCTCAATGTTTTGATGTTTAAAGGCAATGCAAACTCTCTCCTAGATGTTAAAGTATCTACATTGTACATTCCTCCCCCTAAAGCACCAAAAATTTGCATCTGAAACAAAGTAAAAACGACGTACTGTATATAACGCCCTTGACCTAACTGATGAAATAGTCATGACCCGTCTCAGCTCAAGCAGACCGCAGTTCACATCCAAGAAAGCCTTTCTTCTTTCTCGTTTCTGCATGGAAATGTCCAGAGTTGTGACAGTTTTACGGTGAGGCCGTATCTGAGAGTTCAAAGCCGGCCTCGCGCTTTAATGTGAAACGTCAAAGAAATGTCTAGAAGGCACCTGCCACGCCGCTTCGGCCCCCGGCTCTATTTACAGAAAACTCCAGCGCAGCGTTTGCCATGCATCGCTCTCATCAGGTGTGAGATCATATTCCTCTCAGTAATAACAGTTACTGTCAGGAGTAAATGGACTCGTTGTGCGCTGATGTTCAGCCGTCAGAAAATCCCTGCATTTTACCTTCAAAAGTGGTTTGCTAGCTCACTAAAAAATGAACATTGTCATTATTTATTCACCTTCATGTCATTTTAAACCTGCACACTGTTATTATTCCCGTATACCACAAAAAGAGTATTTTAGAGAATTTTCCCCAGCTTATGACCAAAAAACACCATAAAGGATGATGCATACACATCATTCATACACACTGTAAAAAAGTTGAGTTCAGTTGCTGCCTTAAATTTTTATGTCTAATCAATCAAACTGGCTGTACAAGTCATTACAAATCAAATTCTATTAAACTGACTTTAGAAATTGAGTTGAATCTGTAAAACTTGTAAAATCTTGTAAAGGAAGTTCAAATTAAGTCAATTATTATAAGCTAATGAAAAACATTTTAACTTGACTTATTGATCATTTTTACAGTGATTGGTTTTTATATACAGTATATTATTATATTTTTAGTTAGAGGGGTCATATGATGCGATTTCAATTTTTCCTTTCTCTTTGGAGTGTTACAAGCTCTTGGTGCATAAAGAAGATCTGTAAAGTTGCAAAGACTAAAGTCTCAAATCCAAAGAGATATTCTTTATAAAAGTTAAGAGTCAGCCACACCTACCTAAAACGCCTCGTTCTAACACGCCCCCACATATCTACCTCACTATGTGGGAAGATTTGCATAACACCGCCCAAATGTTCACGCAAAGAAAGAAGGCGTAACTTTGATTCTCGCTTTAGTATTGTTGTTGCCATGTCGTGAAGACACTGTGTGTTTCGTTGCGAAAGGGAAACTACTTTGTTTGGTCTTCCAAAAGAGGAC
>NW_015540875.1:248353-252205 GCF_001515605.1 Sinocyclocheilus anshuiensis | reverse complement strand
AACCTTAAACCGCATAAACACATTTCATTACACCAAATACACCAAATAATGTTTTTTTTTAGCAACGTCATATGACCCCTTTAAATGAATTAAGTTAAAAAAAATGATTGGAGTACGTTTTACTTCATAAAATACCATTTTACTTCAATACTGTTTGGTCTGTTTCTTTCTATTTCGAAAATTCATGTTTAATGTAATGTGTTACAACATTATTATTATTTGTGAAATTTACTAGCAATTTCTGAGTGAAAATTGTCATCACCTTATATTTATATATTTATTTATTTATTTATTTATTTGTGTGTGTGTGTGTGTGTGCTTGTATTTCTGAAGTCATATGATAGGTTTGTGAGAGGAATAGAGACACATTTATTTGTTTTTCCTGAAAATCTTCCCTTGCATATTCAAAGC
Source organism: Sinocyclocheilus anshuiensis (assembly GCF_001515605.1). Classification (NCBI taxonomy): domain Eukaryota; kingdom Metazoa; phylum Chordata; class Actinopteri; order Cypriniformes; family Cyprinidae; genus Sinocyclocheilus; species Sinocyclocheilus anshuiensis. Next base: position 251,794 of record NW_015540875.1, on the reverse strand, counting down.
TGCATGTTGCAAAGTGTTATTTTAATATCTGTGTGATACTAGTTTTATTAATATTTTGAATTAGTGTTTATTTTTTGTTTTAAATTCTAAAGTTTCACTTTTGTAATGTCTGTGTAGTTTATTTTTAAATTTTTGTTCCAGTTTTAGACATTTAGTTAATCAATTAGAAGTGTTTCCTCATGAAGTAAAATAAGTTGAAGATTTTTGTTTAATATTTCATTTATTTAAATTATTCTTCATTTGAATTGAAGGGATTTTTTTATGCTTTTGATTAATAACCCTGGCTGCAGGTATTCTTTTTAGTGGATGACAATAAAATATCTATAAGCAAATACTCCCAGCAGACGTCTTGCACTACGTTATGCTGTTTTTATCTGGCTTACACTTCATGTACTGCAAATATTGTTGGCTCTTGTGATAAATTGCTTGTGATGTTCCTCGTTCTCGAGTCTCTTTGGATAAAAGCATCTGCTAAATGATTGAATGAAAATGTTTTTCACACTGTTAGACTAGTGCTACATTTTAAGATGTTGTGCGAAGTTAAAAATAGAGACGTGACTCTCATAATCTGATCGATTTCCAAGTGAAATAAGGTATTTAATGAGAAATTCATTGTGAAAAGTGGACATTATGTGCCAGAATGAGTCAGGTGGAGGAGATAAAATATGATCAATCTTATCAAAGTGCACAGATGAGTAATTCAGGGTTGGTTCTGATTTCTCTGAGCGTCTCGGAGAAAGCATGTAGTGACGTGTTTCTTCAGGTTGAGATGTGGTGGATTTGAAGGCTTTGTATAAGCCTCTTCAGTGCAGCGCTTAGTGAAGAGGAACAAGTCGAAATGTTCCAGAGACTCTGTGTTCTCCACCTGCCTTCAGTTTACCGTGTGCTGATCAACAAAAAAAACTCATCTCGTTCTCACTGTGCAGCTGAGAGTTTGCTTCTAGAGCAGATGTTTGACGAGCTTAATTTTGCAGTGTATGTGGGTATAAAATAAAAGTTAACAGTAACTTGCTTTCCTGTAACGAATATTCCTAATAAAGCAAGTAACCCTTTATTTGAAACCCAAATACCTCACACATACTGTACTTAGAACTACAAAGGCAGCTATTAAATATTATTTATTAAAATAATCATTTATAAAATATTTTTGCACAAAACAGAATATGACAACATGACAGTATAATGTATATAAAGGAAAGAAAATAACTTATGAGACATACAAAAGAAAGGAGAGAAAAGAAAAAAGACAACTATATTAATAAAATAGTGTATTTTATATAGAAATATATAGAAAATTTATGTTTATAATAAAACAAAGTAACTGGTGACCTTGCATTCTATTTATGCACCCTTTATAAAAATTTAAATAATTATTTTCATATCTAATAAAACAAAGTAACTGATGACTTTTTATGTATATAATTATTTTTTTTTTTCCAGAGCGGGTAAGAAATATATTTGACAAGTACATTTTCTCAATTCACACTGGATTAGCAGGTGCTACAAAAAGCACATTTTAGACCTCATTGCGTGGCACGTATTGAAATGCGCTGTAGTTGCGATGGGATTTCTGTGGGTCTAATAGAGACTGCAGGACGCCGGGTTCAGATTGCCAATTTCTCGCTCACAAATGACTTTGCTCTGATCTCGCTGTTCGTTCTCTTGTGTTTTCTCACAAACGCATGGTTTTACAGCGGCACGCAAGTCTGAGAGCAATAAATGCTTTTATTTAGCATTATTTTCTCACTTGATACATTTTGATTGCAAATAATATCATTTGAGTGAAAACTTTAAAAATGCACAGAAAGGACAATGCAATTTGCATTACATAAATGTCCCTGTTTTGAGTAATTTTTGAGTAATTGTTGCATAAAAATGTAATATATATATATATATATATATATATATATATATATATATAGTAGTTGGAAATTTTAGCCATCCAAACTTTGAAATTATACATGCAAACATTATAAATCTAATCAATAGATTGAGATTTTTGGGTGGTTTCCTTATATTTCCTATAAACAGTACATTTCCTAAAAAAGTAATATTGTGAAAAATTATTACAATTCAAAATAACTAATTTCTGTTTGCATATACTGTAAAATATAATTTATTCCTGTTTTTCTCACTTGATACATTTTGATTGCAAATAATATCATTTGAGTGAAAACTTTAAAAATGCACAGAAAGGACAATGCAATTTGCATTACATAAATGTCCCTGTTTAGAAGTATAAGAAGTAAACTTTACTTCTGAGTTAATCATATTGTGCAGTTAACAGTCAGGCTTGAGGCGAAGAGTTGGTGTAAATATTTCATGTGTGCGGTCCAGTAAGTGTTTCTGCTGTTGCTCTGCATCTGTGTGGCTCTCCATCAGCCGTTAGAGATGGAGCTCTTTCATCATTTGGCCACATTACCAACAGACCGGCTGGACAGAATGGACTCTGCCGTTCTCTCGTGTGCAGACAGATGCCAGAGCAAAGCTTCACACGCCGCACCGTAAACACCATGCCATCATGAGATGATCCCCAAAACCACAGCACTGAGTAACATGCTCGTCAACACGGTAGTAAAAGTTAAAAATGATCAATTTGACCCAGTTATTTAGGCTTCAGGTATGTTTCAATTAAGAAAGCATTGCTTTTTAAATCATTTTTACACTCTTAGAGAAAAAGGTACAAAAGCTATCACCGGGCGGAATCTTTTCAAAAGGTACAAATATGTACCATTAAGGTAGTACTGTGTACAGTTTAGGGGTAAATAATGTGCAGATGTGTATCTTTTGAAAAGGTACCACCCCAGTGACAGCTTTTGTACCTTTTGTCTGAGAGCAAGTCACTTATAATTACATTTCATGATTACATCATTTTTTGATTTTCTATAATATATTTGTATAAAATATTGATTAAAAGTAGTCCCCAAATATGATATATGGAAACAATAAAAAAGGGAAAAATATTGAAAAAAATAAAATTATATTCATATAATAATTAAATGAATACATATATCTCGAAGTTCTAAATAAAGATTATTAGAGTTCATTTAATATATATATATATGTAGAGAGAGAGAGAGAGGGAGAGAGAAAATACTGCATAATACTATAAATACTAATACTATCTATATTACATTACATTACATAGTTTGGCGTCAGTAAGATATCTGAATGGTTTTTGAAAGAAGTCTCCATATACTCACCAAGACTAAAATGTATTTTTATTAATTATGTTTCTATATTTAATTTACGTCCTTCTTAAACTTTATAAATTGTATTTATATAATTCTCACTTTGTTAAAATATATATAATTAAATGTGCTATGTTTTTTTATACATTTAAATGTTTATATTTTTGTTATATTTAATTTTAACTTCTAATAAAGCAAAGTAACTGGCAACGATTGTTTTATTTATTTAATTCTTGTTTTATTATCTATA
>NW_015540875.1:240782-248343 GCF_001515605.1 Sinocyclocheilus anshuiensis | reverse complement strand
TGATCAAAGCTGTATTTTCAGCATCATTACGCCAGTCTTCAGTGTCACATGATCTTCAGAAATCATTCTAATATGCTGATCACATTTGGGGACTTGATGTATTTTAATATGCTTCATAAGAAGTGCTTGAGTGAACTGATTCACTGAAATGATTCAGACTCCAAAAGCTTAATTTAAGCACCCATTTCATATTTGATTATTACCTCTGTTTGCTTGACAGTAAATACGTGACAACAAATAATAGAGAAGTTGTGGAAAAAATAGCCAGATGCTGTCAAAGATACTAAGCTCCTGTCTTACTCCTGACAAGTGTGAGTTAGTAGAATCACATGCCATCATCACATCATAAATCTCTTGCCACAGTTGTTTTCTGGAATAGCATGAGACCCACTAATTGCTTCAGAAGTGTGACATATTAAAGGGTCCTTGAGCAAACGGCATGATGGGATTAAATGCTCTGTGTAGCCGAGGGCCATGTCTCGCTCATCTCTCCCCTGAGGCTCCTCCAGCAGAAAACAGGCCGGAAATGTTAGCGCCGCTTCCGCCCGGCTCGACCCGTTTTAATGGCCTGTCCGCGTGTGAATTATTCATGAGCTATGGTGTTGCTGGAGACTCGTGAGGCCTGCTGGCGTGAGTGATGTGAAGTTTCTAATGACAGGAGAGTGTTTCAGTCTCTCAGCGCTGGAGTGTGTCATTCCTGCAGACCAAATTGCGAATATAATGGCTTTTTCAAAACTGCTTTTCATCGGACAGGTGTCTCGAAAGCTCTGTCCGTCTGCTGGTGGTTGGGAAAACGAATGTTTTGGTTTTATTCTATTGCATTTTATTGCAGTGTCTGATGTTAGAATACTAGAGCCATTTGGTTAGAAGTTTTAGCTGTCCAAACTTTTAAACTACTGTATGCATGCAAACAATTTAAATCTATTTAATAGACTTTTTTTTTTTTTTGGGAGGAGATTCTCAAGAACATTTTGGTTTCCTAATAAACTGTGTCAACACTGGGAGTGGCTAAATAAAAACTAAACCAATTACATTTTTAGCTATGTTCAGAAATGCAGGAAAAAGCTCATATTTCCAGTAAACAGCAATGTTGCATGTCTGAATACTTGCTGTTTTTGTTGCATTATATTGTGCGTGCAACTTTGTAGTTTTGTAGAGTCGTTTAATTTGGGCGGTTCATTTCAATGAACTGATCCATACAAAAATAGTTTGATTCATTTGAATTACCACTTAGTGATTAATTTAATAATTGCTGCTATTTAGTATATGGGTCAAAGTCATTAATACATTTACAAAAGTGATTTTATGTCCATAGAAAGCACATTAAATGTAAGTAAAGTTTCTACTTTTAAGGTTTCAAATAAGTTTTTGGAGAATAAAATGTCAGAATTTGGTTGAAGTAATGTTACATTGTCATTCAGTGTCAGCTTATTCTGACATGTACATATTAAAAAAAGAATAAGGGAGCATATTAAATTTGATTGTGTTTTAAATGAGTACAAAATTCTTACTGACAAATGGGCAAAACCTAGGATAGTGTCACATTTTAAAAATGTAAAAGGACAACTAATTAGTATTTGGGGTGAAAGTAATTAGTCTTTTAATATGTCATAAATTGATTTTTGTTGTAAATATGCCTGGCAAGATTGTTACACTGAATGACATTTTAGTGGGTCTCTTCTGTAAATCTGGGAAAAATGTATGATATTTATTTTTTGCTCAGAAATACAAAAACAAAATTGCAATTAAATTAAACAGAATAAAAAAAAAATATTGTTTGGGTAAAACAACAACAATTTAAAGTAGTATTACACTCTTTGACCCATATATTAATCCTTTGGTTAACTTACCAATAAATAATAACCATAACTTCTGCCATTTATTTTTTTAAGCTTTTATTTAAACAAATGTATTGATTCCTTTGAATTATCACTTAGTTATAATTTTAATACTTACTGCTTTAGTGCATATATATATATATATAATTGTAACTTACCTAATGTCATAAATTTAAACATTTTCTTATAAAAATACTTTACAAACAAAAAAACCCCAGCATAGAAAATTAAGTGCCAGGAATTCAAAGGAATATTATTTTCGCAATATAGATGTCCAAAAGAAATTCCATTATATTGTCTTATATTATTTTAATATTTGAAGTACATGTCAATTTTTGTGCATTATATTTGTGCAATAAATGTTTGTTTTTTTTGCTATATACTATATTATGTATTACAATAAGAAATAAGAAACTACCTAACATATCCATTTTATTCAGACCAAAATCACTTATTGCACATTACTTTGCAGAAGTGTCTTCCAGTCTCATTAGTGTGATGTTTGGGGACCATTGTTGGCATTTGGAGCAATATCACATTAAATGACAACAAAATCTTCATTTTTGCACGAACTATTCCTTTGAGCGCTATAGGGATCGTGCACTGCAATCAAATAATAATCTCATCCAGGTTTCTTCAACAGACAGACAGTCACATCCCATCCAACCGTGGATCGGGATCATGAGTAATAAATCAGATCCGGCAGGTTAGGCTGGCATATCACAAACGTGTTACCGAGCTGCTGGATCAGCTTCACCCCATCACTAACTCAACCAGAGACAACCTGCTCCTCAATATATGAGCCCTAAATCTCCCGAACGTGAGCGACGGAGCACTATTGTGAGCGTCTCTTGGCCAGAGAATGGCTTGTAACTGCCTATTAAAAGGGGCAGTTTGTTTCCAGCGATGTGATTTATGGCTGATATTTCTCAGCGGTGGAGAGACGCCACGTCAAAAAGTGTTTGTTTGGACAGTTGGCTGAATTCTAATTGCACAACTGGTTCTGTTCCCTGATTAAAACGCAGGAACGGGAGACAGGGAAATATTTGCCTACTTCACTTGTCGGTTTACAATTGGGAAAGAGCACAAACAACAGATACTTGCTTTATACACACACATGCACGTGTATGTCTGACACAGACACAGAAGCGAATCCGAAACGGTTCTACTCAGAAGTTCAACTAGAATCAAGCTACTCTTTCAGAAATTAACTAGATGCCAGCTACTAACACAAGTAGTGAACTAAATTGAGGATAAGTGGACAATGCATTTTAAATCAAATAACTTTCAGATGATATGATTTGGATGAGAAGATGCTATTATGAAATCAATCCTACAATCTGATAATTATATCATATACAATATATTTAGCTTCAGTGTAATGTAAAAAAAAAATAATGTAATGTGATTTCAGTGAACTGTCAAAAACACTTTTCTCACATTTCTCCATTTATGTGGCACAAATAAAATCAATAAGACAGCATCAAACAAAATTTAATACACATACATTCACATAAAAGTAATGTAAATGATTAACAACAGTGCTAAACAGCAGTAATTATCAACATATTTTGCTCCTTGCAGGAGTTCACAACTTTTTTTTTTTTTTTTAATAAATCAATTAATTTTTACATCAAGTTAAGGCAACTTTTCTAATTTTAATTTAGTTTAACTTGATGTACTAAAATAATGAATACAAATGAATAAACTATATAGGTATATATAAAAATGACTAAAACAAAGAATAATGTATTATATTAAAATATGAAAACCTATCTATCTATCTATCTATCTACCTATCTATCTATCTACCTATCTATCTATCTACCTACCTACCTACCTACCTACCTACCTATATATATATATAATAGTTTTTATTCATATTTTGAATCAGTTTTTTTTATCAGTTTTTTATTTTCTGTTCTGTATATGATTTTGTATTTTATATTATCTATGTACTTTTTACTTATTTATATTATTTTTATTGTTTATCGATTGATCGATAGATAGAGTTGGGCTTTTAAAAAAATCCAAAGTTTTACAATATTCTGACGTTCATGTGAATATGTCCATTCCATCAGGACTTGACAAATCTGATCGGTGAATGATTGAGGCGTGTAGTTTGAGCATCTGAATGTCCCTGCTGTCTTAAATCAAATTTGTGTTGAACACTTTCTTCCCCGTCGTTTGATCAGTCGCTGTCCTGCAGCGGCCCTCAGCTCTTTATGCAGCATTAGTTTGGTCCAGGCCTGAAGCATTCAGCCTCCTTCATAACAGGCAGCTGCTGCCGCGGGTAAATCGCTTCCCAGACCAAATCACGCCAGAATTACTCGCGCTCTCCAGACCGGAGGTCAGCTGTGATTTGGACCAGACACGATCCAGCCCGGTGCTGGTGGAGTCTGGCCTGCAAACTCGTTATTGTTCTGATGAGAATCTGTCGCTGTGTTTTGTATGGATGGCACCGTGGGCCTCACAGTGCCGTTTTTCAGGCTTAGTTTAACATTTCGTGCCCTCATAAGGGATGCTTTGCAAATAAGCTAATAGCCCATTGTGTTGTTTAAAGGATGCCCTCGAATGCAGCCAATTGTGAGGAAAACATTGGTTTTGCAGTTCCCGCTGGAGACTGTTCAGCAGTTTGCACGTATTTGCTCCTAACGTTTATTTACTGAATGTCGAGAACGCTCTCAAAAGCGTTTGATTTCGTTTGCTGAAGGTAAATGCCAGAATGGCGAGCAAAAGCAATTTTGTAGCAAATTAATTTCTACTGAACAGCAGAATATTTATGCACTGCCTTTGTCCTTTTTTTTTCCTCCAGTGCAGCCGTAGATCACATAGATACAGACTGTCAGTGAGGAATAGTTTGGACAAAAATGTGAATTCTGTCATTATTTACATCCTCAAACGTATATATATTTTTCTGTAGAAAATAAAAGAATATTTTAAAGAATATTTAGACCGCTCTTTCGGATGTAAGCTCCAAAAATGACTAAATAAATAATAAAACAAAATAAAATCAATCCATTTATCTATCAATCAATCAATTAAAAAAACACAATTAAAAACTCATGACTCGTGCTGTATTCCAAGACTTTTGTGGTCATATACATATTTTTTTAAATATTTTTTTATATATGTAAAGAAAAAAAAAAGTATGTAAATATACATTGACTGAATTTATATTCACAAAAGTGACTGAAGATATTTAGTCTTGTTTTCTGATGAATAGTTTAATATTAAGAGTTTAAAAAATATCTGCCAATGGAGGAAGAAAAATAAACTTAATTAACATTTTTCTGACCCCACTGGCAGATACTTTTTCTAGTTTTAAACATAAATGTAATTAATTTTGATGCATTTTCTTAAGTCATTTAGCTTTTCCACTAAATGTGTCTTGATTTAAGAATGTGTAGATATTTGTACTGGAAAACAAGACAAAAATATACTGATTTTTGCTGTGTATAGTTTATATTAATATTTAGAATTATTTTCATCTTAATTTTATTTAAAATTTTAGTATTTTTTTCATTTGCATGAGTCATTTTTTGTAAAAATGTCTGTATAGTTTTTATTCATTTTTATTTCAGTTTTAGTTATTTAAGTACATCAAGTACATTTCTATCTTTTTTTTTTATTTTACTTTGTTTCAGTTTATTTTTTGTTTTTATAAAAAAGTTTTTTATTTTATTTCAGTTTACGTATTTCATATTTTTTTTTAATAAAAAGTTTATTTTTAAATATTTAATTTCAGTTTACTTTATTTAAAGTAAAAAAAAATGTAACTATAGTAACCCTGGTCCCTCCTCCTAAATAAAAGAGCCAATCACCAATTCGCAAAGTCATCGCATCACTGCAGTTGTCATTAGAAGCTCTGGTTGCCATAGAAACAGTCAGCATCCCGAGACGCTCACTTGAGACCAATCTGAAGTAAAAGCTATATTTAATACTACATGAGCATAAGAAAAAACATTTATGTGACTTTTTTGAGATTTCAATATATTTCCCCATTCAGGGGGACAGAAGTTAGTCTTGTGTGACCTGAACTCGCAGAGTGAACTGACTTTATTTGAAAGAGGCTTTGATGAGGATGAGTAAATAATGATGAGTTTTCATTTCTGCTGAAGTATTCCTTCTTGTTCCTAAGTGTGGTGTATTCAGCCTGAAATCCTTTGTAATTGGGCTGAACTGGATTCTTCAGGCGGCTGTGAGTCGCTGAGTTTAGTAGTTGCTCATTTAGCCTCTACCACCGTATTTTTGTCTACTTTTCCTGTCCTCTTGAGCTCCTTAATCTGCATCTTTGGCTTTTTCACCGCAGCTGCTCACAATCACGAGCGACGAGACCCTTCATCAGCCACTTCCTCCTCATCCATCAGCCTCCTGCTTTCATGTGTTAGTTTGATAACTGCTTCACATTGCTTCTGTATCCAGAGTCTGTTCTTTGGTTATTTTAGCGACGCTGAGCGTTTCTAGGGCCGGAAGTTTAGTGGGTTTCACACAGTTGCTGCTAGTCTGGCAAGACTAGTTCACGGTTATAGGCTACTGAAAGCTTCAGGAAACCTTCTGTGTGCTGGAGTGTTTGAATATGTGAACTAAATCTCTTCTGAATCTCTGTGTAAAGCTGAGTCACATTAAACTGATGTTGGCTAATTAGCTATGAAGGCAGTCTGATGGTGAGCACTTCTCAAAGTTTTCACAGTAACTTTTCACTAAGGAAGGGAATAGAATTGTTCTGGTGCTTCAGAGAGTTTGGATGCCCCATCAAATTGTTAGACGAGCGTATTTTCTGTTAAAGTGACGGGAAAACATATCAAAGTGCTTGTCCATTTTTCAAAAAGTTACACTCTAAAAAATGCTGGGTTGTTTCAACCCAACTTTGGGTCAAATATAGACTAACCCAACTTTTGGGTTAAAAATTTAATGTAAAAATTTAACCCAACGGTTGGGTTAGTCCATATTTGACCCAAAGTTGGGTTGAAACAACCCAGCATTTTTTTTTTCTTTTTAGAGTATACTTGTCCATTTTTCAAAAGGGAAGTTACTGTTAACCATAACAGGTTTTTCTTGTAGCATTTTTACCAGTGTTATTTTAGTATCATTGTAATACCATTTTGAAATAGATGTCATTTTAACTTTTCTGTTTTCTATTTAATTTTAGTTAAAGTTTTAGTAATTTTGTTGTATTTTTTAAATATATTTAAATATGTTTTATTAATTATTATTTGTGTTTTAGTACATGAAGTTAAACTAAATGATAAAGAAAATGAGAATTGTTTTCTTGGCAACTGTTTATGTATATATGTATTATTATTAATTATTATTTAATTTCAGTTAAATGTTTAGTATTTAAGTTGTACATATATGTACATATATTAAGTTGTTTAATATGTCTAAATAGTTTTATTAATTTTTATTTCAGTTTAGTTATTTTAGTACAAAGTTTAACTAAATAAAAATGAGATATTTTGCCTTGTCAAGCTGAAATAAAATAATTATTTCTGTTTATTTTTTATTTTTTTAATATATTTTTATAAAAAAGTGTAAGTTTCTGTAATTTTTAAACTAAAGTTAAAATTTTTTGTGTGTGTGTTTGTCATTTTTATTAGTTTTTGTTCTTTTTTTTTAGGGTTAGTTAAATAAAAGTGTGTGCGTGTGTGTGTTCCCCACTTGTAAGTCACTTTGGATAAAAGCATCTGCTAAATGAATAAATACGGAGTTCTGGCATGAAA
>NW_015540875.1:236072-240763 GCF_001515605.1 Sinocyclocheilus anshuiensis | reverse complement strand
TGACATCATTGTCACATGGCAGCTGATTGGTTCTCTCCTGTATCAGTAGCCAATGAGCTCGCTGCTCAATAATACCTGACTTTTGTTTGCCATAGCAGTTGGCAGCGTACTTCAGAAACCCTCCACCTTCCCCAGCTCCACCTGTATAAATCTGCTACGGGGTGTTCATGTATGCTATAGGGGTTATTCATGTGTTATATGTGCAGCAGCAATATTTCTTACATGCTCACAGCAGCATGTTGTGGATGTATTGGCAGTAGCAAGTCTCGGTACTTGCTCTGCCGCAGCAGCGTAGCAGATCTATTCCGTCAAGACCAAATACATTAACATTGTCATGTACATTACCATGCCAATCCCTCCGAGAGTTGTCATGACAGAAATGTAAATGTGTGAGTGTATATACATCGACTGCAGCACACGCTGTTAAACTAGAGGAGTCTTTTACTCTACAGTTGCCGGTTACAACTCAGCCAAAATGAGGCACCCAGCGATTTCTGGAGACGCTGTTCTCCAGAAGTCTTCATGTTTTAATGCTCCTCTACACACTGAGAAAGAATCCAGGAGTGAGTTCATGAACTATAGACTGAAGTCAAACGGTCAGCAGACCTGAACAGTTTTTAACCTGCATGATTTCGAAGCACTCGCTCCTCACCGACCTTCAGCCTGATCCAGCAGAGCACCGCTTTACTTAATACATTTCGTTTGTCATGAAAATACATGCACTGATGATACAAGCAGCATCTCATTTCTACTAAAATAACTCAAACTGAAACTGAAATAAAACTTCATGAAAACTATATAGATATACTTAAAAAATGACTTAAACTTTAACTAAAAACGGAAAAGACATGCATTGATGAGACAGGAAAGACTGTAAGAAAGAGGTTAAATGTGCACAAAATATTGTTTCCAAAAAGGTTTCCTTGTGTGTTTTAAACTTTGCGTGTTTTGTAATGTGAACCTGATTTCTAATTTTATTTCAGCTAGTAGCCAAGGTTATGTAAAATCTAACTAAAACTATCAGTTATAGACAGTAACTAATGCATTACAGTAATAATATTACTTTCCCTGTTAACTAATTACTAATAAAATTCAGTAATAATATTACAGTTACCATGTGTGTTATTATTTTTTGTCACAGTCACTAATGATTTGAAATTCAAAAATTCCATCATCCCTATCAATTTTCATAAAATGCATGTACGCACGTGACGTCACCAGTGCAGCAAGCTATCTTCATCGGAGGATGAAGAGAGAAGCCCACATCATATAGCGGCTGGAAATCCAGCTATTATTTGAGTTTTGCAGGGAGAAAGTGTAATTAATTACTGTTGGCCGGGAGTAATAAATAATGTCATAATATTACTTTTGAAAGGAGTTACTTTTGAACTAGTAATGAATAATGTTACATTTTTTGAGGAACTAGCCCAACACTGAAAACTGAAAATCTAAAAATAAAAGCTAATTCAAAATAATAGTAATAAATTATAATAGTATCTCAATTATACTAAAACAACACTGGTTACAGTTTCAGTCAGTGTTTTTTTTTTTTTTTTCACTATAAAAGTCTCTTTTCTGTGTGTTGTGTAAATAATTATCTTCAGTGATGTGTGTTTGTCGCTGCATTGGATCAGTGTTTCCTGATGTTCGTTGCAGGAATAATTGGCTCGGCATCGATCAGTGAGTGTTCTGTAAAAAAAAAAAACCTCACTTCATTAATGGGTGAATGCCACAAAAGCATGTAGGTCACATCTCACAACAAAATCATTTGAAAGTAAACTTTGCATAAAGAAAAGGATGTTTTAAGGCCATTACATTTTTTTCTTGCATTATGTCTTCATTTTAATGACCAGCCTTGAGGGATTTCTGAGGGATGTTTTACATTCATTTTCTCCACAGGCATTCTTCAATAAGTATTCCTCAATAAAGACGTTTAAACCTTGAACCAAACCAACCAGCTCTGAAGCATTACAAACATTTTTTTTTTACAGAATTTAAAAAAATATATTTTTATGATTCATGTTTTATATATTAATATATTCATATAATATAATACATATAAAATATATTAAATACAAGACATTAAGTTATATAAATAACAAATATATTTATATATTATTATTATTTAATAAATTATATTTAATACATTATTATAGCTTTAATAATAAAAATAAAAAAAATACATGTATTTTTCTATCTATCTATCTATCTATCTATCTATCTAATCAATCAATCAATCAATCAAGTGTTGCTCTTTTTAATCAACTAAAACAAAAACTTATTTTCTATCTATCTATCTATCTATCTATCTATCTATCTATCTATCTATAAAAATGAATAAAATAACCAAATATTTATTAAAATACCTATTTAGGTTTATGAAATAGGAAGGTTTATTCAATATTATTAACTAAATATTTATTTATTACAGTAATAGGTACAAAAAAGAGTCATGTAAATTGCCATGAAAAATGTCACAATGCAAAAAAAGAAGAAAAAAACACCTTTAATATAGATTTCATCTTCTTTAAGCACGATGTATCAATGTCCTTGAAAGCTTTTTTCTTTTGATAATGGGTTGAAACATGAGTCAGACGTGCTCTGGACAGGTTACATGAGATTCACCATGTTTGTTCTTCCAGAAGTTTGTTGCAATTTGTCTGCTAGACCTCCGCGAGCTCTGGGATGAAAGCCCATTAATGGCTGCGTCTCGCTTTCATCTCATCTGGGAATCACATGCAGCACGCCGGGGACTCATTATGCTTCCATTTGGTCAATAGATATATATATATATATATATATATATATATTTCTCTCTTTCCGTGCAAAAACAGGCAGGTGTGCGGATGTGTTTTCTTAAGTTGCAGCGCGTTGAGCTCTCTTGGCCATCGTAGTACGGTTTTGATGTGGCACGCAGGGACTTTGCGAGAGGCTTATGCAATTTTAAGATAGATGTATCACAGTGAGGAGCAATTCATCAAAGTGTCAGACATGGGAATGTGTTTGCTGGAAATACACTGAATGTTTCTGTAATGGCTTTATTTGCTCATCATTTAAGCTGTCCGAGACGTTTACATCACGTGCTCTCTGAGATCTTAATAAAGGCCTGCCGTCTCTGTGCGAGACGTGATCTTATTCATGTTTGCATGTAAATTGTGATTGTAGCACACGGGTTGCAAATCATAATTCCTTAGATTTACAAGCTCACCAAATGTTTATGAATCCTTTTATTAGTGCCATCTGGATTTCATGGCTGCACTTTATATGCAAATACAAGTTTGTATGTGTACAGTGTTATATTTCATGGTGCTTGGACTTTAATGTCAGCATGTTTCTTCCTCATCAGTATCTGGTTCATTTGAACCGCTGGTCTTGTTGTGCTGTTCATCTGATTTGTGGAGTAACCAGACGTGATTGATGGGTTAGTTTTCGCTAGTAATGTGCGATCTGGTTATTTACTCCCTCAAGCTTCATTTCTCCTGTTCATCCTGCTGTATGTAGCCGGTTGATTATGTAGCTTTACTGGTAATGAAAGAGTATCACTCCCTGGGCATTTATTAATATGGAAGATGCTTTTACCCACAGCAACTTTAAAGGTTTATATTAGTGCTGTCAAACGATTAATCGCATCCAAAATAAACGTTTTTGTTTACATAATATATGTACTGTATGTGTACTGTGTATATTTATGTATATATAAATACACACACATACAGTATATATTTTGAAAATATTTACATGCATATACATTTATATATTTATATTCTTATATAAAATATATTTAATATATAAACATAACATATTTTTCTTAAATACATGCATGTGTTTGTATTCATATATTTATACATAATAAATATACACAGTAGGCACACATATATTATGTAAACAAAAACTTTTATTTTGGATGCGATTAATATACTGTTGAAAATTTGGGGTCAGTATTTTTTTTTTAAAGCAATTAATGTTTTTTTCAGCAAAGACACATTAAAGTGGTCAAAAGAAAGAGTAAAGACATTTGTGACCCTGGAGAACAAAACCAGTCATAAACAATATATTTGTAGCAATAGCCAACATTACATTGCAAATCATTAGGATATTAAGTGAAGATCATGTTCCATGAAGATATTTTGTAAATTTCCTACCGTAAATATATCAAAACGTAATTTTTGATTAGTAATATGCATTGCTAGGAACTTCAAATGGACAACTGATTGATTTTGTGATTTTCTCAATATTTAGTTTTTTTTTTTTTGGACCCTCAGATTCCATATTTTTAAATAGTTGTATCTCAGCCAAATACTGTCCTATCCTAACATGGAAAGCTTATTTATTCAGCTTGATGTAGAAATGATGTATAAATCTCAATTTCAAAACATTGACCCTTATGACTGGTTTTGTGCTCCAAGGTCACATTTGGAATGTTATAATGTTACAAATAACTGCTGTTCTTTTAAACTTTCTATTCATCAAAGTATCCTGAAAGACAAACATGTATCACAGTTTCCACAAAATATTGGAGATATTCACATAGAATACTGTTATTTTAAATTGTAAAAATATTTCACATTTTTTTACTGCATTTTTGATCAAGTAAGTGCAGCCTTGTTGAGCAGAAGATTATATATATATATATATATATATATATATATATGTGTGTGTGTGGGTGTGTGTGTGTGTGTGTGTGTCCCCGC
>NW_015540875.1:229819-236062 GCF_001515605.1 Sinocyclocheilus anshuiensis | reverse complement strand
TGTGTGTGTGTGTATAGTTCTGATGCTGTGTTCACTATATTGCTTAAATGTATATTGCCAGCAAAATGATCCGTACTGGGAGTCAAACTCACGACTTTGGCATTTCTATCGTCACACTCTGCTAGTTACAAAGTTAATTCAGTTATCTAATCATGAAAGTTGAGCGCTAATGTCCATGCTCACTAAAGCAGACCATTTCTCTGGTATCGGGCATATTTGTTTTTGGGTCTTTGCCATCTCATTTACAGTTAGGATAGAGAGAGATGATGGGTCATGATGTGGAGGAGATGGGATGGCTCTGTTTGTCAATCTCTAGCAGCTGAGTCATTTCTAAATGTGTGTCATGAAGAGGGTCGGTTCTTTATAGATGTTCATCATGCTGACCTGACCTCATTCACTGATTCACCAGCTCTCTTTACTGCTTCTGCTCCACTATCCATGGTTTTATGAATAATAAGGAAAAAAGGAAGTTATGTCACTATCACTGTTCTATATATCTATCTATATCTATCTGTCTGTCTGTCTATCTATCTATAAAATTTGTTATTACTTGTAAATTAATTACTATTTATATTATTACTGTTATGTTAATTACTATTATATCATTATATATTTATTTACTTAATATTTTAAGACATTTCATAATTGGATGGATGGATGGATAGATCGATAGATATTGTTATATGCTTGATGAATGTCTTTAAATATAAATAAAATAAAATAATTGTCATAAATAGTTATGCATATGCATATAAATAAATATACACACACATACAATATAGTATAAATATATACACACAATTGAAAGTGTTAGTTTTATCATTTATATTTTATTTATATATCCAATGTTATGTATACAATTATGTATACTATTATGTTTGTAATTAAACTCATAAAACATGCTCTGCCTATTGATGAATTAATTGCAATCAATAATTGCTTAATTTTTAAAGACATTTAATTTTGTTTTGAAAAGTGGTTTTATAGGACAATGTATTGTTATTTTTCCTTATATTATTGAACATAAGCATCATTATTGGCTATGTTGTCTACTGCGATTGAAATATAATACACTGTTACTGTGTCACTATATAGACTAGTGTTCAAACAGCGTTTGTCTTATGACAGATTTGTGTGTATAAAGCCTCTCTGCTGCCGCTTTTTTCATATTTGGCTGCTCGTATGACTGTTGTAGGCTGTCAGAGTCAGTAGTGTGGAGTGTTATGTATGTGTCCATCAGTCTGGCAACATAAAAGAAAAGACATGTATGCTTGATTTTTGCTTTGTCAGTGTTTATGAGATCTGTGATAAAACTGTCTTCCAGCTCGGCTCCGTTCCGCCGGTTAGTGCCGCTGCTATCAGTGTAGATAAAGTGGACTAACAGCTAGACAACCTGCTACATATTCCCCTTTTCTCTGGCCCTGAACTGCCTCAGGAGGAACAAAACGATGCACAACTTAAAACCGAGTGGAAACCGAAGCGTTGGTGTTGCAGTCAGTAACAGATGATCACAAAAGCTTTATGCAACGCAAGAATCGGCCACATCCCTGCCCAGCTGCTCCTTCATGTCGAGCTCAAATAAGTATCGCGGTTGGAATTTCTTCCTGCTAATTCCCTATCGTGTCACAAGCCTTTTTATTGCGTTGTTGGAGGCGATCCCACATCAATTATTGGCTTCCTCCTCAAGGGAAGCGGGTCTTTTTCAGAGCGTGCCTTGTGGAGGTTGTTGGTGCCAGGCATCATCCAGAGCTTCTCTGGTCCTGGCTGTGCTGAAACACTCATTCAGAGCTCAAACCCGGGAGATTCACAAATCCAGCGCCGCCGAGCTCAGAGCTTTGGACGGAGCAGCAGTACAGCCCGGGTTCTTTGTAATGTTCCATAATCGACCCATTCCGGAAATAATAGGTTTAGAACTTACTTTAAGTTGAGATCTTAGAAGCCAAAATGTAAAATTAATGAACACTTTATTTTTCTAGTGTTATTATGAACATTTAATCAGTGCATGAGTGAAAATATTTGTCTTTATAATCAGAATCAAGTATTTAAGAGAGCTGTGTAGTTAATGCAGTGACTGCAGACATGCAATTTTATAAACTTTTTTTTTTTTTTTTTTTACAATATTTGCTCCAAGATATTTGAAAACAGAAAATGTGAAGTTAAACTATATTAGATTAAAACAAAAAACATATAGTATCTTCTGCTCACCAAGGCTGCATTTATTTGATCAAAGTAAGATACAGTAAAACAGGAAAAAAGTGAAATATTATTACAATTTAATATAACAGTTTTCTATGTGAATATATTGTAAAATGAAATTTATTCCTGTGATGCGCAGCTGTATTTTCAGCATCATTACTCCAGTCTTCAGTGTCACATGATCTTCAGAAATCAATCTAATATGCTGATTTGCTGCTCAAGAAACATTTCTGATTATTGTCAATATTGAAAACAGTTGTGCTGCCCAATATTTTTGTAGATTTTTTTTCTGGATTTTTTAAGGATTTTCCTTTTTTTTTCCAGGATTCTTTGATGAATAGAACGTTCAAAAGAACAGCATTTATTTAAAATAGAAAACTTTTGTAACATTATAAATGTTTTTGCTGTCACTTTTGATCAATGCATCCTTACTGAATGTGTTTTTTTTTTAAGAAAAATAAAAAAATATGCATATTTAAATGTATATTTAAATTTATTTTTTTTATAATGTATTTGCATAACAATAAATTGTAATATGCAAACAATAAATTATTAAAACAGTTAAAATTTCTTTTATATGGTTCTAAATTAACAATGTAATTATTTAGCTTATCACAAACCTGTCTTTAAAATGTCAAGTTTTGAGAAGAATGCTGTTTAACACAAGACAACAGAACAAAGCAACTCATGTAAATATGCAATGGTTAATGGTGATGAGAAAACAATGATTATGTTTATTAATTTATTTTCTTGATTAATGCGTGTAGGTAACAGTCCATTTCTTTGATGTTCATGAATTTCTGCAATTATTTGATGAATGTGATCCTGCAGGCCTGCCCGCCTTACCGCACAGCTAATTATGACAGCGTGTTGCTTCCAGCAGAAATAAATAGAGCTTATGAAACATGATTCAATTCTTTGTTGTGTCATTCATAACATCCTCATATTTCTTCCATGCTTTATCCATGCTTCGCTTCGTCTAATGCGGAAAAGCCCATATTTTTCTGATTCATCTTCGTTTTTGATCGGCGAACATCTGCACTTGATGGCTTTGGATGTAATCGCATCCTAATATCATGTTTAATGCAAGTATCTGCACATTAAACGTGTTATCAGAGGTGATTTCACAGATCTGAACCTGTTTGTTTTGTGTTTGCAGATGATGAAGTTTGCCTGGGACAACTATAAACGTTACGCTTGGGGAAATAATGAACTTCGACCTCTGACCAGGAACGGACACTTGGGGAATATGTTTGGTGAGTGAGGTTATGATTTTACATCACCTCTCTGAGTTTTCAGCTAGCATTAGGTCATTTTCTTGGAAACCAAAAGCATTTCTGTCTCGTCTCACAGGACTGAATGCGTTTGTTCCACCGAATGTCCAAAAATGACTATGGACAGCTTTGGGCAGCTTTATTCATACTGAGATGAAATTCAGATTACAGATTCAGTGTTTGCAGTCCTTCATGGCTCTGTGGTAAAAGCTAGTGTACACTATGTGTGTGCTGACTCAGTTGCTGACTATGTAGAGCGTTTCTGTTGGAATGCTGTCTTTGAAAGTTGCTGCCTATAAAGACAATGAGGTTGGATCAAATTCAGAATGAATTGGCACAGGATGTTGAATTAAAAATCAGATGGTCCGATGCTTTGAATTAGTCATTTTGCGACAGATTCCTTCAAGCTTGGGAAAGAGACGCCCTACTTTCTGAAACAGCTAATCCGATAAGTTTGTGCGTTTGTTGCCGCGTACAGGTTTCCAGCCTCTTACAAGATCCTTGATCTTTATGTGTCCCTGTGAAGCCGAGTATGAAATTGAACGCCGTGTCCTTCAGTTCAATCCCATGAGTAAATAGACACGCGGGAAGATTGCATCTGCATTTAGCCAACTCGTGGAAATCACGCTGATATACTGAAAGTCACTGGGATGTTACTGTACCTTCGTGTTTCATATGCTCATATCTCATATTCCCTTTAATGATTGTCTTTTTTCTTTGGCTCCCTTCATATTCAGGACCTGTTCTGAAGCTGTACGTTAGGGACCTTTCTTTTTCATTATTGTGAAGCAAACTAGAAAATAGAGTGGAAAACAGGAAATGAATAATTCAGTACAGATCCACACACACAAATATTTCTCATATAGAATGTGGCTTTCTTCTGTTTTCACAGGTGTTATTAACATGGGAGCAAAAAAATAAATAAATTATTAGTTATGCTGACTAGTGGTATTATTAAGGCTTATACTTATGATTACAGGTGGCTGATGATAAAAACAACATATATTAGTCATGCACAGATGACAGTCATTTACTGAATGAGATTCATTTAGTTACTTTGAGTGTAATTTTATTGAATTTTACTTAATTCACTTAGAACACCTTGGCAACATTAAATACACTCTTACAAATAAAGGTGCTTCACGATGCCATAGAAGAACCTTTTTGTCTAAATGGTTCCATAAAGAACCTTTAACATCTGAAGAACCTTTCAGTTTAACAAAAGCTTCTTTGTGACGAAAGAAGGTTCTTCAGATTATAAAAAGGTAAGAAAGAGATGGTTCTTTAAAGAACCTTTGACTGAATGGTTCTTCTATGGCATCGCTGTGAAGAACCTTTTAAGCACCTTTATTTTTAAGAGTGTATATCAAAATTGATTTGTTACTAATGATTTATATTTCAAATAAAAAAAAAATATTAGAATAATTTGTGAAGGATCATGTGACACTGAAGACTAGAGTAATGATGCTGAGAATTCAGCTTTGACTCACAGGAATAAATTACACTTTACATAATATATTCACATAGAAAATAGCTATTTGAAATTGAAATAGTATTTCACAGTTTTTCTGTTTTTACTGTATTTTTGATCAAATAAATGCAGCCTCGGTGAGCAGAAGAGACTTCGCATATGAACTGCAGCAGCAAAAATGGACCACTTATATGTAAAGGTTGGACAGATGGTGGAAATTAGTCGTTAAAAACTAAATTATGATTGTTTTAATTATGCTTTTGGAATAAGTGTACCTGAGGGGGAAACTGATCAAATAGTGTCTGCACAATTCACCAAACATCTGTAGGGCCGCCGTAAATGAAGGAATCTGTCAGGATGTCATTACAGGTCTAAATAGTGGCATTTAATTGATGCCGAGAGTTCACTTTCCTTTTTGACATGTGATCCAATAAATATTGCATGTGGAAGGAATCAAAGGCCCGTCAGGGTCTGTGATGAAGCTGCTGGATGAATGTGACTGTCAGGCGGTTTTGTAGCAGGTGACACAGCAACAGTGGCCATGAACGGCTCCGGCATGATGCGATGAAAGCTAATTCATTGACTTGATTAATGATCAGAACGCCTTGATCCTGTGCGAGTTGTAGATCGTTTGATTGAAAGATCAGGCTGTTTAATGAATGCTTCTCTTGTTTTGTTCTTTCGCTTCTGGCTCTGTTCGGACAGGACTAGTTTTCCTCAAGGGAGGGCGTGTTGTGTTTCACAGGCATACTTTGTGATTTTAATTCTGCCCAAATTGAATACGTCTGAATTTTTAGAAAAAACATGGTTCATTGCATGCGTATGGGTTCACGTTGTCTTGATTGCTCTCTGTTATTTGGATGGTTTGTGCTGCGTGACGCTGCTTGTAGCTGGTGTTTGCTCAGCGGGCGTTCGGAGAGGCGATGCTGGAATATTGAAGCACAGTGGAGAGATATCGACTGTCTGTCTCTGCCGTGTGGATCTCAGGGCCGCTGTGTGTGTGTGTGTGTGTGTGTGTGTTGAGGCCAGTGGTTGGGAAAGCTCTTTTGCAACTCTAGCTTGCCAAGCAACTCATAATTCAAAGTAGTTCAAGCACCATTCACTCTTAAAAATAAACATTCCAAAAAGGAGTTTTCACAGTGATGCCATTGATGAACCATTTTTGGTTCCTTAATGATCCAAAGAGTTAAAGGGGTCCTATTATGCTCTTCTACAAAGTCTTGTAAAATTTTGTTTTGGGGGTGTACTAGAACAGGCTCTCATACTAGGTTGTTCAAAAAACACATTATTTTCCACATATTT
>NW_015540875.1:212986-229223 GCF_001515605.1 Sinocyclocheilus anshuiensis | reverse complement strand
AAATATTAACTTAACTTAAAATTACTATTTTTCAATTAAATGGGGTTATATCATATATAACTGCATATCAACACCCTGGCAACCAGCAGAACACTAGCAACCTATGACATACTAACAAACATTCAAAATATCTTATAAACCACATAGCAACACCTTGGCAACTACATAGCAATGTCCTGGCAACCAGCAATATATGACAGAATAAAACATACTAAAACACATAGCAACACTCTGGCAACCAGCAAAACACTAGCAATCATATATGACAGACTAAAGACAGACTAAACTGCATAGAAACACCCTGGCAACCAGCAAAACACTAGCAACCATATATGACAGACTAAAGACAGACTAAACTGCATAGAAACACCCTGGCAACCAGCAAAACACTAGCAACCATATATGACAGACTAAAGACAGACTAAACTGCATAGAAACACCCTGGCAACCAGTAAAACACTAGCAACCATATATGACAGACTAAAAACAGACTATAACGCATAGCAACACCAAGGCAACAAATAAAACACTAGCAACCATGTATGACAGTCTAAAAACAGACTAAAGACAGACTAAAACACATAGCAACACCCTGGCAACCTTTAAAAGACTTGCAAACACATATAACAGACTAAAAACCAGACTAAAATGCATAGCAACACCCTGACAACCAGTAGAATTCTAGCAACCATATTTGACAGCATAAAAACAGAATAAAGACAGACTAAACACATAGCAACATCCTGTAAAAGACTAGCAACGACATATGGCAGACTAAAAACAGACTAAAATGCATAGCAACCAGTAGAACACTAGCAAACAAATATGACAGACTCTATAGCACATGCATGTCCATGTTTCTCCCATATTTTCCCGTATTGCATTTATTCAGCCTTTTTTCCCCGTCCTGTTGTTTTTTTTCCCCACTTCCTGTATATTGTTGGCTTTTTCATTTCCGTTCATGCCTCCCGCCTCTCCTTTATTTGTGCTATCAGTTGGTTTCCATCTATTACGCATTACTCTCTCTCACTCTCATTTAGCGGCTCTCGCAGTGAGAGGGTCTGTTCCTTCGCTGCTGCTGCTCGAGTCTGCAGGCCATTACTGTTCATTACAGGCAGAGCCAGAGGTCAGCGGGGTCACGGGATACACTAACACAGCTGTAATAGAGAACCAGAGAGCAGCGCTCCAGGACGTCACACGCAGGACTTGTAGAGAGACGTTTGAAAATAAGTCACTCAGGTCTCCGTGATTCATCATAAAAGTGATTTTAGTACAGGTTTTACATCATTAAAACTAGATCTGCATTTCCTGAAGGAGAGTGCAGTGCTTGCAACAAAAGAATCATGTCTTAGGCTACGGTTCTGCTGCTTTTCTGGTAGCTGTAGATGTTAAATAGATGCAATAAAAGAAAAACCAATCGCTTTTCAGTATGCAAATAGAAATAAATGGGGCGTCAAACCAGAATCCAGGATTTAAAGTTTAAATGGAGCGTTTGCAACAAAATACACAAAACAAAACAAATTCAAATTTAAACCCACTAACATTTGTGGTCATAAATTATTGATGAATTCAAACTCTGTTTATTTGTACATAAAACATTCAAAGGATGAAGTAAAATAACTAGATTTTTACATGTTCTGAAGAAATTGTAATAAAGATAAAAAATGACATCATTAGATAAAAACTGAAATAACTTTTTTATTACTTTGAAACTAATACATAATTTTGCATAAATAACATCTAGTTTAAGTTTTTGTTGCAGCAAACCTTTAAACCTGCAATTACAGTAACATGAAGAGTTATAACCTTGGTGGTTGTTAGCCGGTTCTTAGCATGTTGCTACAGTATGTCGTTGCTAGGGTGCTGTGAGTAGTCATTAGGGCGTTGATATGTGGTTGATAGTGTTGTGGGACGTTGCCGGGGCATTGCTATATGGCTACTAGGGTGTTGCTATGTGGTTGCTAGTGTGTTGTTTATGTGGTTGTCACGTTGTTGCTATGTGGTTGCTAGAGTGTTGTGGGACGTTGCCTGGGCGTTGCTATATGGTTACTAGGGTGTTGCTATGTGGTTGTTAAGGTGTTGTTTATGTGGTTGTCACGTTGTTGCTATGTGGTTGCCAGGATGTTGTGGGTGGTTGCCAGGGCATTGCTAAGTGATTACTAGGGTTTTCTTAGTGGATTCCAGGGCACTGCTATGTGATAACAAGGGTGTTGTTAATATGGTTGCCAGGGTGTTGCTATTTGGTTGCTAGGGTGTTGTGGTTGGTTTCCAGGGTGTTGCTATCTGATTACAAGAGTGTTATGTAGTTGCAAGGGAGTTGCTATGTGGTCGCTAGAGTAAAGTTTATATAGTTTCCACAGTGTTGCTATGTGGTTGCTAGGGTGTTGTGGATGGTTTCCAAGGTGTTGTTATGTGATTAATAGGGTGTTGTTTATGCGGTTGACTGGGTGTTGCTATGTGATTACTAGGGTGTTGTTAATGTGATTGCTAGCGTGATGTTTATATAGTTTCCATGGCGTTGCTATGTGGTTGCTAGGGTGTTGTTTATGTGGTTTCCAGGGCATTGCTATGTGGTTGCTAGGGTGTTGCGAGTCTTTGCTTGGTGGTTGCTTACTGTTTTGCATGCAAGTCTCTGTGATACTCTTGTAGCACTGAGTGTTGAGCTTTGATCACATCTCTGACCCTGAATATGAGCAATAGTAATATCGATGCCGCCTTAATAAACGGCACTGAAAAATCATTATGTCAGAGTAGCAGCTTAATGTTTGTCTCCACTTCTGTGATCAAGTACATTGATTGCATTGGACCTGTAATCTATCGGTGAGGCGTCACACGATAAACCTGCAGATGCGCTCTCAGTTAAATCCATGCATTTCTAAAAAACTTGTTTGTAACACCTAATCAATGACAGCGCTGTCAAAGCCCATGCGCTCCAGACGCTGTGAAGGGGCACTAAATGTGCTAATGTAATTCAGTTTGTTTAGACGTTTCTCTGGCTGTGAGTTTGGATTTGCATACTGCTGATTCAGATGCATTTAAAGCACTCTTGTTAGAAAACGAAGGGGGGGGTAGAGAAAATAGCTAGAGGCGGTTGAGCTCCTCGTCTAGGAAACCATCCTAAATCTTTGCTTTTGTAAAAGTTGTTTATCACCAGTGGTGGACGGAATACACAATCAAGTACTTGAGAAAGAGATACCCTAATAAAATATTACTCCAGTAAAAGTATTAAGTACTCCTTTTAAATTTTACTTGAGTAAAAGTACATAATTCATGCAAAATAAGGCATAAATATGTACTTTATAAGTAATAAAAACAGCCAATATGCAAGTAATATGCATGCTAATAAGTTAACAGTAAGCTAGTTAACAGTAAGAATTGGTCCTTAACTAAAATGTTACTAAAATACTTTGTTACTGTTTATTGCTCACATATTTGTGAGCCAATCCCTGTTTCTCCGGCTCTAGCCAAGTGAGAAACAATAGTTTGGAGTGGGAATGCTGCGTCTGTTCAGGCTTATAAATGGAGCAAATCGCTGCACGGCCCACCGCTTCCAGACGGAAAGAACAAATGCGCTACATGCCAGTTGGAATGTACAAGACTCTGACCCTGGACCGTCTCCAAATCCGCCCCTGCACCCCCTTTGTCTGGTCTGGAGGAGCCGACGCAGAGGAGCATTGTGGGATTTTTAATAAAGCCCAACTCGATTTATCATGTGTCCATGGAAACGTTCGCTTTCCTTCTCTTGCTTTTCACCAAAACTGAGACAAACTAACAATCAAAGCTGACCTTCAAATAACCTCCAACATCTCGGCCTTTTCTGGCAACCGGATGAGACGAGCGGTGGGAATGAACTCCAGAAACTAAACAGAGCTGGCTCTCACAGTTAAACACAAAGCCAGACGAGACCTTTCAGCTCAATCTGAGTGTAATCCGCCAGAGAAACAACTACATATTTATACAAAGCTCTGCACACTCAGATTTCAGTTGCATATAAAATTTTATACAGTTTTTCATGTGATGCATATATGTCAGTCAATTATAAATGAAACTGATCAGATTTCTGTAATAGTACTAATAAACTTAATGTGTTTTAAAATACACAATAACCAGGTTTATACATTTATCATCAATAAATCTGATTTGTTTAAACATTTTAACTAATTGAATACTGCTTGTTTCACAGCTATAGCCATATTTTAACCAAGTTCATACTTTTTCAAATTTATGCAAATGAATAAATGCACTTTGAAAATATGATTATCTAAATAAAATCCAAAAACCATAGCATAGTTTATTATTTGTAAATACTAAAATACAAATAATAAACTATGCTATGGTTTTTGGATTGCAGAAATCTTACCTGTTTTATTTATGTATGGCTAATAAATATGCATCACAGTTTATTAGTTTGTTAAAACTGTGTAATCCAAATGAGTGGAAATTTTACATGCATTTCAAATACGTACATGTTAAATGTAGGACTAAAAATGTTTAAATGCATTAAAAGTCTTTATTTACTCTCCTGATGTTGATCTGACCTTGCATTATTCTTTTTTTCTTCCATGAAACACAAAGAGAGTTTGAAGGTTATTTTCGTCAGCTTCTATTTTCCAA
This sequence comes from Sinocyclocheilus anshuiensis, assembly GCF_001515605.1. Taxonomy (NCBI): domain Eukaryota; kingdom Metazoa; phylum Chordata; class Actinopteri; order Cypriniformes; family Cyprinidae; genus Sinocyclocheilus; species Sinocyclocheilus anshuiensis. Next base: position 224,609 of record NW_015540875.1, on the reverse strand, counting down.
GGAAAGTGGAGGGTGATTTATGCTTTCAAGCTCCAGAAAGGCCAAAAAAAGTCCATAAAAGTATAATGATAGTCATGCATGTGACATTACGACATGCAATTTTAAGTTGTTATTCACTGATAATCTTTCCATCTGCAGCCCCTCTTAAATGTGTCTGCATTCAGTTAAAATGCCATTAATTCATGCATGTGATATGAAAATGGCCATAAATGATATTTGAGAACTGCAGCAGAGGGAAAGGTTGTGAGTGAGACGTTAAAAAAAAAAAAAATTATTTGACTTTTACATGTCAAATGGTCTTTTTCTAAGTGTGCTGTTCTTGGCCCTACAGATATAGATAAATTAATAGTCCTCATTGACACTGTATTATTTTCTTCCATGAAACACTAAGAGAGTTGAGAGGTTATTTTAGGCAGCTTCAATTTTCCAAAGAAAGCAGATGGTGATTTATGCTGTCAAGCCCCAAAAAGGCAAAAAAACAAAAAAAAAAACACCATAAAAGTATAATAACAGTCAATATGACATGCAGTTTTAAGTTATTGACTAATAATCTTCCCATCTGCTGGTATTCTTAAATGTATTTGCATTACGTTAAAAACAGAATTAGTTCATGCATACATAATGTTTTTGTTTTTTTTTCGCTTCTAAGAAAAAATAAAATAACATAAAAATCACAACTGACATGATATTTTCAGATTGAAGTTATTTTTAGATAGAAGATGAAATGTGTAATGTCATGTTTATTTTGTCCGATTTTATTGGTAATTTGAAGTGTTAAAAAGTCAGCTTAGTTAAGAGTTTTAGAGATTTCCGTCTTTCTCCAGTTGATTGAGTTGCCTTAGTTAACATGATATCAAAACTGACACTTTTTACTTTTATAATGCATGTTCCGAGACTTATCCTGAAGTGAATGTGTCGCAAATGCAATTTCATGTTGCCAAATACACTGAGCAGATTTTATACTGATAAAAAGTCTACATGAGACTATATTAATTGTTCTTTAAAGCCTTGTTTCTATTTAGAAAATGTATGTTTTGCACTTTATCTTGTGTTGGGAGCTCATTGTATTGCGTCTGCTCTAGTTTTCCCGTCACGTTGCATGTAGAAAAACACAAGTGCGTAAGGTTAGTCGTCTTAATGCATTGTTTACTAGTCGCGTTCTGTCACGGATAACCTACAATAACAGATTAAAGCTGGATGCAGCTCCTTATGTTCACAGCTATAAGATGTAGGTCAATAACGTACGCTGTACATTAAAACACACAGCCGGCATCAAATGCATCCAGCCTGTCGTGAAACATGCTGGTTTGACAGGAACACCACTTTACCGGTCACAGGAACAGCCCTCTCCAATCTCACGTCTGTTTTCTGTAACTGTAGATGTTCTGTAGGCGCTAATAATCCCAGCGGCTCCCGACAGCGCTCTTTTCCAAGCATGTGCTCGCCATTCTTATCACACTTGTGTCCTTTAATCACATCTCATTTCCTGAACCCTCCACCGGTTCAGCTCTCGTGAGTAACAGGCCACTGCTTTTGACACACAGTCTTGCTGAATGCACTGTTATTCTAGTATTATTTATATGCTATTATAGTGTTTATTATGGAAGCCTGTTTCTTCCAAGGAACAAAAATAATAAAAAAGCTAACTGCGACTTTCTCACAATCCTGACTTTTTTTCTCACAATTGCAAGTTTATATCTCACAATCTTAAAATCAGAATTGCAAGGGGGAAAAAAAATCTGAATTGTGAGATAAACTCATAAGTGCATGAAAAAAGTCTGAATTACTGAATGATAAACTAAGACATCACAATTATATTTTTTATTATTTTTTTATAATTATGAATTTTATTATTATTTTTTTATTAGTTTAAGTTTGAGTAATTATGTAATATTTTGCTTTAGAAAATATTTAGTACTTTTTATTAGTTTTTGTTTTTAAAAGCATTTCTATTTAATTTCGTTTAGTGTTCAGAGTTACTGAAAATAAATGTAAGTTAATATTTTTCATATATATATATATATATATATATATGATAAAATATAATGATATAAAAATTATATAAATATAAAATAAACATTAATTTAAAAGAATCTACAAGTTAATTTTCTAATATATGCAATAACTATTGTTCACTCTATTTCTATCCTTTCAAGTTGCATCCTGGTAATGTTATTGCCATTGTGTACAAAAATGAAGCATTTTTTGCAGTTAATCAGTTCAAAGTGTGTTGCATAACAGGAATGACACCTCAGATCTCAGAGTGTGGCTCCGTCCTAAATGAAACATATTATGTTGACTGTGGTCTAGTGACCTTTACTCGTGTGTATCTGTGAAGTGTATAGACCACTTGAGACTTTGTAATGATTTTTTTTTGTTGTTTTTTTGATTAAGTAGGTTTTGCGCCCTCAGTCTGAGCCCTTCACAGCAGACTTTTACATAACAGTCTGTGCAGCATTGCTTTTTGTCAGGTCGGGGCCAAAGACCAGCATCAATAGGGCAATCGAGTGGAATTTAAGTTATTGATTAGTTTGACCCGTGATTTGACCCGATGCAATATTGACAATAGATATAGGACTTTTCAGGAAGGCTATGTCAATAGATCTATAAAACATTTTTAATGAGTTTCCTTCCCTGTCAGGAAGGACTTTAGCTTTAAACCATCAAGGCTCAAAGGGACTGGTTAAAGAAAGTCAATGAAGCTGAGACAAAAAGTTTTCCGATGACAGATGCACACATGGGACGCGACTCATTTGGTGAGGACTGATTTGGAAGCATTAATACATCAGCAAATCATTGCTTGTGTATCTCAGACTCCCATAACCCTAAAAACCTGTCTGCAGTCCAGCTCTTTATCAGCAAAGAACTGTGCTTTATTGAAGGTGTTTTATAGCAAGCTCTGCGTAAACTCCCCCGTCGTGTCCCACGATACCTTGTGTTCTGCTGAGGGTGGTGGAAAGAGCCGGAAAAGATCTGAATGCTGTGGGAGGACTGATCTCTGCAGGTCAGCATGGAGTCAGAATCACTTCCTTTACTGAATTTGAATCGAGGAACCAAACAGGATGCAGAATTGCAATTCAAATTTGAATGTAAGAAGTTGAATTAAAATTAATTTCAAAGAAAAACAAGATGTGAATATACTGTATATGGATGCATGGATAAATAGATGATGAATAGATGGATGGATGAATGGATGGATGGATAGATGGGTTGATAAATGGATGTTGGTTGGATAGACGGGTGGATAGATAGATGATGGATGGATAAATGAATGGATGGGTGGATGGATAGATGATGGATGGATCGATTGGTAGGTGGATGAATGGATGGGTGGATGAATAAATGGAGGGAGAGATGGATGGATGGGTGGAGGATATATAGATGGGTGGATAGATAGATGATGGATGGATGGATAAATGAATGGATAGATGATGGATTGATTGGTGGGTGGATGAATGGATGGTGGGATGGATGGGTGGATGAATAAATGGAGGGAGAGATGGATGGGTGGAGGGTATATAGATGGGTGAATGGATAGATAGATGGATGGGTGGGTGGGTGGATGGATGGATAGATGGGTAGATAGATAGATGTTGGATGGATAGATGGATGTATTGATAGATGATGGATACATGGGTGGATGGGTGGATGAATGGATGGATAGATGATAGATGGATGGATGGATGAGTGGATCAAAAGTTGGGTAGATAGATAGATGATGGATGGATTTGCCGTCTTTATTGTCCGGTCAAACAGGTCATCCTTCACCCAAACTCTCATCATTAGTTTGAGCCAGTGTTGTTATGTACGTACATTTCCAATCTTACATACAATGGATTGGCCAAGCATGTCTCCAGACCTAAACCCTCTTGAGCATCTGTGGGGCATCCTCAAATGGAAGGTGGAGGAGCGCAAGGTCTCTAACATCCACCAGCTCCGTGATGTCGTCATGGAGGAGTGGACGAGGACTCCAGTGGCAACCTGTGAAGCTCTGGTGAACTCCATGCCCAAGAGGGTTAAGGCAGTGCTGGAAAATAATGGTGGCCACACAAAATATTGACACTTTGGGCCCAATTTGGACATTTTCACTTAGGGGTGTACTCACTTTTGTGGCCAGCGGTTTAGACATTCATGGCTGAGTGTTGAGTTATTTTGAGGGGACAGCAAATTTACACTGTTATACAAGCTGTACACTCACTACTTTACATTGTAGCAAAGTGTCATTTCTTCAGTGTTGTCACATGAAAAGATATAATAAAATATTTACAAAAATATGAGGGGTGTACTCACTTCTGTGAGATACTGTATATACAGATAGCATGAGCTTTATTATAGGCATTGGCTGTTTTTAGCTCAGGTTCACCATCTGTTCAGTGTATATGGTTTGGCTGTCTGCCATACTGTACATATACATACTTATTTAGCAGCCGTAGATGTGTTCACAGAGAGTTTTCACAGAAATACACTTAAAGTGCATTTACTTTTATGCATTTGACAGGTGGTTTTTATCCAAAGTGACTTACGACGAAGGTATGCATTATAGCAAGGAACCCACACATGCTGTAGATTTGCAGAAGTACTTGATAGAACGCAATTGAGGTTGACTGTTTCTTCCTCTGTTTGACCGACATCGAGTTCGTGCGCTGGGGTTTGGAGCTCATGACCTATATCGGAGTAGACAGGTAGATCCCGGCAGCAGCTGTGATTGTGTTGCGCTGAGCGGGGCCCCTGTGGTACCGGCCCCTGATTGCATGTAAAGTGGGTGTCAGGAGGCAGATGTGCCTGAGAGCAGGTGACTGTACAGGTTTTCCAGGTGTTACGTCAGCACTGGAGCCACAGGCAGCTGAGGTCCAAACAGTAGGAATATATGATCGAGGGCATGAGTATGTTGATGAATGTTTACATTTTTGCCTCAATGGACTAGCTGTAGGGCCATTCCAGGTCAAATTGACCAAATTTCAGAAACTTCCCTGCCTAAAATGTTTGATATTGTTCATCTTTTTCTGAAGAAAGACAAACATGCATAGTGACGAAAGCCAAAATATTAAATGTAACAGATGAATATTTACTGAGTAATGCATTGTTTTGTAGAGGGGGGTCACAATGAGAATTTTCACCTGAGATTTAGAGCCAAATTGCAGGTGGGAAAAATGACTTTAGAAAGGTGGCAGTGTCATGATGTTATTTTTACACAGAGATAGGTCTGTTAGTAAAATCTGTTGATTTTTGCAATCTTTGTTGCATTAAATGACTATGGTGACCTTTAAAAAATAGGAAAAAAGCACTTTTCAAGTTTTTTTCCTAAAGTTTGCATGCATGTAACTCAAAACATATTAAAGGTATTTTAATGTCCTTTCAGATTCTGGTTCTTAACAAACTTTTCTTTTGTAATCTTAATTTTTAAGGCTCAGGATGGTTTAATTCCAGAGATATGGGGATCTCAATGTGGCTCCATGTCCAAATTGTTGTATTCTACCCATTTAGATTTTATCTAAAATCACTTCATTGAGATCTTAAATACAGGGGGGTAAATATGACTTCAGGAAGATGGCTGATATCATTATGCTATGTTTACACAGAGATTGGTAGGTCTATTAGTAAGATCTGTTGATCTGTTGACTGCATTTTAACCAGATGTGATTTTATGTTTATCCGAAATCACACTATTGAGATCTAACTCTTTTATTGCATACTTTGGTATCTTGGTAATTGCAGCAGTGAGATCAAATGGAGAGTTTTTTGTTTCTCAGATGTTTTTCTTGAGAATTTCTTTAGTCCAATTTTTATTTGGTATCCATCAGAAAGTTTCTTTAAATAAGTCTGTTACACTTGTATCCATCTGCTTGCATTGAGACGCTGTATTTACTTTTAGTATGTGGATAAAAACAGCAGGATTAAATAAGTAAGCAGTTCGGCAGGGAATCCCTCGGGAATTACAAGAAAGATAATGAAAAACTGGCCACGATGGTATGACGGAGCAGGAGGATTAAAGGAGATTGGAGAATTTGTTACAGTGACGACTTAGATGGAAAGAAGTCAGAAGTCAACAGGAAAATGAGGGACTGTGGGGATATTTCAGTCCGCTGATGATGAGCTCATGTCTTCATCATGAAATCCGGTATTCATGGCGGCCTTATCTACTGCACTCACTAATCGCTGTTGACCAGTTTTACCCAGAAGCTCTTAAGCCCCTTGATGACCATGAGAGACGTTTTTAGTTCAATCACTTTTCCTCTGTTTATGTTTACTGTATGTGGTTTCAGGAGCTACTTAAACTGATTAATTTCCTTGTGTTATAATTTAAGAAAGTGTTTCCGTAAGAGCATATGGAAAAATATCATAAATATATATATTAAATATTTCATATATAGTGCTTTTCACGATACAAATCGTTGCAAAGCAGCTTTACAGAAAATTAAGTTTCGACAATATATTTAGTAGTAGCTTGTCAGTGGTGACTGTCAAATTGATGTACATATGGCAAAAATGTGAGATATATAGTTGAGTATCATTAGCATAACAATGGAAACTAATCCCGTATTTTCTAATAATATTACCAAGGGGCAACATGTATATTGAAAATAGCAGAGGACCTAGGACAGATCCTTGTGGCACTCCATACTTTACTGGTGATAATTGAGATGACTCCCCGTTTAAATAAACAAAGTGGTAGCGATCGGTCAGGTAGGATCTAAACCATCTTAAAGCCTGCCCTTGAATACCTGTATAGTTTTGTAATCGATCTATGACTATATCATGAAATTTTAAATGGGTCTGTAATTTGCCAGTTCATTAGGATCTAGTTGTGGTTTCTTAATAAGAGGCTTAATAGGTTGTGTGTTTGAGTTGTCTATATAGTATTTATTAATATTTATTTCAGTTTTAATTTTAGTTATTTTACTACATCAAGTTAAACTAAATTTAAATGAGAAATGTTTGCGGAAATATTTTTTTATTTAATAAATGTAATATTTTTATTTCATTTAACATTTATTTTATTTCAAGTAATGAAAACTTTTTTTCATGGCTATAGTTTCAGTTTTCGTTTTAGTTTAGCTATAACCCTGACTGTTTGCATTAATTTGATTTGATTTAAATAGTTATATTTTGATTCAGATTGTTTAGAATCAGCATAAAGCTGTTCATTGTGAAAACAATTAAAAATAATCATTTAAAAAGTATGAACATAAAAATATGGTTAAAATATGGCTATAGCTGTGGAACCAGCGATAGCCAGTTAGTTAAAATGTATGAGATTGAAACAAACTGGATTTATCGATAAATGAATGAAGCTGGTTATTGTGTATTTAAAACACATTCAGACTATTAGTACTATTACCAACATTTGCACTGTTTCTTATTTGTTTTATTTATGTATGATTGACAAATATGCATTTAATTAAGTTTTTTAGTCTGTTAAAACTGTGTAATTCAAATGGATGGAAATTTTATATGCAATTCACATACATGAATCCAAAATTTAGGCCTAAATACTTCTTCTGTTTTTTATTGAGTATAACATGCTTTGATGTAAATGGACTCCATTCGGATTTCATGTTCACTTTAAAATGTCTCAGTATCGTGCTCCTGTGTTTGCAGCATTATAACACGTCTCTCCATCATATAAACCTCAATGCGATAGAATTTAACAGCCTTATAGCCAAAGGAACAAAGGATTTTTATAATGATTGTGTCTAAACCTTGGGGTACGGAAACGTCGACCAGATGGGAGTAGTTCGAATTCTGGATAAAGCTCATGAGAAGGGTCCAGAGTCATTTTAATTGCCTGTTTAAAAATAATTTTGTCAAAAATAGACTGAAGATTGGGGTAAACCCCCAGACCAACCACTTTCATTGCTGTATGCACCAAACGGTGCAGCTGAGATCTAAAAACAACTGTCAGATTACCAAACCAGGCCGCCATACCGTACAGAAAGATGGATTCAATAGAGGCATGATAAACAGCAACTCCAAAAATTCTAAGCCTCTGTAGAAAGTACATTTTTTGTTGCACCTTACTACACAGATTATCCACATACATCTCCCATGAAAGTTTATTATCGATAAGCAGCCCTAAATATTTGTATGAAGCCACCTGCTTAATGGCCTCATTGTTAATCATGATGGGTGAATGATTACCTAGTTTGAAATCAAAAATAATTTCCTCTGTTTTACTAACGTTAATTACAAGACTGTGTACTTTAGTCCATGTAACAAAGTTAGCAATTTCTGTAGTATAATGTTGAATGTCCTCATCCTTATGCAGGAGACCAAGATTGGCAGTATCGTCTGAGAATTTTACAACAATATTCCCAGGATGGTGACTCCTATATTCATTGGTGTACAGTGTAAATAAGAGTGGTGAGCATGCACACCCCTGAGTGTGTAATCTGTTTATATATATATATATATATATTTTAGATTTAGTTATCATATTTTCTTTTAAGTTTGTTTTAGTAATTGTAGTAATTTTGAAATGTTCTTGTGCTTTTTTCATTATTATTATTATTGTGGTTTTATTTATTTTATTTTTATTTAGCTTTAATTTATTTAAGTTTTAATAATACTAGTAATTTTGTTGTTTTGGCATTATTTCTTTTAATTGTTAATAGAAATATTAGTATTTATATATTATAATATTTATATACTTATTATTTCTGTTTAGCTTTAATTCATTTTTATTTAAGTTTAAGTATGACTAATTTTAGTATTTTTTGTCATTATTGCTATTAGTTCTAAAATATTTATATTTAGCTTATTTTTATTTCAGTTGAACTTTTTGTAATTTAGTCATTTTGTTGTGTTTTGTCATTATTAGTAGTAGTTTTTAATTTTTCTATTTAGCTTTCATGTATTTTTAATTAAGTTGTAGTAGTTTCACTAAAACTTGAACTTATTTCAGTTAGTCAAGGCAACCTTTCTATTTTTTTGTTTTTTTATATCAGGTTTCTAAAATTAATTTTAATATTTAATGTTCAGTATTTAATATGTCCAATACTTGTATTTTGTTTTATTTCAGCTTGATTTCAGTTAATTATTTTTTAAAATAACATATGGTTTCCAGTGTGAATAATGAGCCATCATTAATTTAACAAATACGTTTTTTTCAGATGTTCAAATGTTTTTATTTCAGAGATGATGGCAGAAACTATTTCACATGGATACTACTATCTACTGCATACTATAGTGTCAAATTGTCAAATATTACACCCATGTCTCTGGAAGCCATTGCTAAAACAAGTTTATTAATGCAGTATCTGAACTTTGGCACATACTGTATTATCCTAACAGTGGACATTTATCTGTATCCATATACTGCTTGAGTCCTGACATGTTAGTGTGACATCAGACATCTTTATTTCTGGATTTCCACACATCTTTAAGTTTTTCCAGCTTTAAGTGGGTGGGATTGTGTTGTGAACTGAAGGCAGCATTAGAGCAGAAGTGTGTGTGTGATTGTCAAGGCCTCAGACAGGGTTAATCAATGGCACTGCTAAGCAGCGGATCCCTGTCTGTTCTTCCCCATAATGCACTGCATGTATTTTGACTACAACTCTGATGTCTCTTGAGCTCTCAGTTTTTGTCCTGTAGCACAGCAGCTATCAGGCCGGCAGATGCAGACATCATTAGGCTCATTGCTCGGGTCTGTGCGCGCCGGACCGAAGCGTTTGATTACTGTAACAGCACAGAATCACTGTTTGTGTATTCGCGGGAGAAGAAAGCATCGGATTCAAAGCACACGCGTTTGGTAATGTGTTTCCCTCGCGGTAAGGATCAGATGGAGATGAGGTTATGAGTCCCGTCATTCTAGAGTGAAAGGCAGGCGAGGCGCTGGTGTTTTGCCACAGTTCATGTTGATGAAGGAGCTGGAGGATCAACAGACCTCCTGCTATTCTATATAAAGCTGAATTTACATGTGAAGTTAATGAGTGAATTAAAGGGTTAGTTCACCCAAAAATTTAAATTGTGTTGCAGTTGAACAGTCCACAAGTCGTCAAATAAAGCTCACGCATTCATAAAACGTGCCGCAGACGGCTCCAGGGGATGAATAAAGGCCCCTTGTAGCGAATCCATGAGTTTTTGTAAGAAAAATTCCATATTTCAAACGTAATAAACACTTTTCTCTCACTTCCGTTATCTATTATACGCGGATGACGTATGCGCAGCACGCGCGCGCCTCTGAGATATGCTAGTCTCACGAGTTTGTTCAATAGGAGCAAAGGAAGCAAAGTTTCCTTACTTTAGCAAAGGAAAACCAGTCTCCTCTTGGTTTATATCGAAATCCTCCAACATTTTTCTTTGCAAATCTTCGGTTTGTACTTCTAATTCGTGACCGGCGTTTTGTTTTGTTCTCTCTCCGCGTTCGTCACTAATCACGCAACGCCGCGCGTCTTACGTCATCCGCCGGAACTGCTTCAGTGTATGACAGTCAGCGGAAGTGAGAGAAAAGTGTTTATTACGTTAGAAATATGGATATTTTTCTTACAAAAACTCATGGATTCGCTACAAGGGGCCTTTATTCATCCCCCGGAGCCGTCTGCGGCACGTTTTATTATGAATGCGCAAGCTTTATTTGACGACTTGTGGACTGTTTAACTGCAACACCCGCTGAGTGCAATGATAGAGCTTGAAAGATCAAAGACAATTTTTAATATAACTCTGACTGGATTCGTCTGAAAGAAGAAAGTCATATACACCTAGGATGCTTCGAGGGAAAGTAAAACGCAAGCTAATTTTCATTTTTGGGTGAACTAACCCTTTAAGCACACATTTTCATATTGAAATAATGCATACAAGTGGTGCAACTGTTTCGTGAATTTGGCCCAAAATGTAGAGCATGGTGTGAATAAATGTGCTTAAGATGCTTTACTGTTCGTAAATGTATTTAATCTAATAAAAAAAGGCCATATATCCACTCTTTCACTATAGGGTGTATTCACACCAGGAAAGTCCACTAGTTCACTTGTTTTGGTCCGGACCAAATACAATGTTGATTTTTTTTATTACAAGTGAACCAGAAATTGTAAAAACAAAAGGTCATCCATTCATTGGTTCATCCATTTAACTGTACCAGAATTCGTTTGGAACCGGACAAACTTGAGTTTGATTCAATCGAACCAAACAAGACAGGTGTGAATACACCCTTAGCCTTTAGTATTTTTTAGCACTCAGTGCTGTTTGTTACTGCTTTTTTTTTTTTAATAAAGCTGAAATTAAAGAAAATATTAAAGAAAACCTATAAGAAAATGATAGATATTAGAGAAATAGAAACTACTATAGAAAATACGTAAAACTTAAAAATAATAAACAATTGAAATTAAAGTACTGCGTTGAAGTACTAAAATTACTAAAACTAAAACTGAAATAAAAATATTAAAGGGGTCATATGATGCGATTTCAAGTTTTCCTTTCTCTTTGGAGTGTTACAAGCTCTTGGTGCATAAAGAAGATCTGTAAAGTTGCAAAGACTAAAGTCTCAAATCCAAAGAGATATTCTTTATAAAAGTTAAGAGTCAGCCACACCTACCTAAAACGCCTCGTTCTAACACGCCCCCACATGTCTACGTCACTATGTGGGAAGATTTGCATAACGCCGCCCAAATGTTCACGCAAAGAAAGAAGG
>NW_015540875.1:210519-212505 GCF_001515605.1 Sinocyclocheilus anshuiensis | reverse complement strand
CTCAGCGCACGCTAAGCCGGGGCTTCCCCTCACGCTAGGCCGCTGTGTTTTTCGTTGCCACTGATGATTCAAACGCCAGTTTTGAGCGGTGTAGAGTAGCACTTGTTGTTTGTCATTTCTCCAATCACAAATGCAGACATGGTTTTATGTTTACGCAGCGCGATGCGACGCAACGCGTAAAAAGACAGTGTAAGTCATTATAATCTGTAATTATGTCCCCACTGGATGCAACAAATGCCTCGTTTATAATGGGTTTTAATGTTTTTGAATCATCGCTCCGGCCTGACAGGGCATCATCACAGTATGGTGAGGGGCGTAACATTTCCGTCACACGCTTGAAGTATTCGGCCAATCACAACGCACTAGATAGCTGGCCAATCACAGCACACCTTGCTTTTCAGACCGATGAGCTTTGTAAAAATCGACGCGTTTCAGAAAGGCGGGGCATAGAGGAGAAACAATAATGTACAGTATGTGGAAAATAATGTGTTTTTTTAACCTTAAACCACATAAACACATTTCATTACACCAAATACACAAAATAATGTTCTTTTTAGCAACATCATATGACCCCTTTAAATTCGAAAGTGCTTACCATATTTGGATCAACATAGGCTACATTTGTGAACGCACACTGTCTGCAATGTCGTGCGTCTAGTCATGCTTCCGTGCGCGTCTTACAGACTGAAAATCGCAACTTCATTGTGCTGTTACTCCTTTCGAGCCGAATTTCACCAAATTGGTCAGCTCCCGACAGCATCAGGTGTTTTATTAATGGTGAGTAGAATTATTTATTTCAATAAATGTAATTGTTTAGATATCATAATATTTAGGCAATAATATTATAAATCTGGTTGGTTTGTATTGGTGACTTAATATGTAAATGATATGCAGCCCGTGAGACTTGCACTTGGACCATAGTGCGGCCCAGTGGAAAAAAGGTTGAGAACCACTGGTTCGGTTTAAGTGGAAGAACTAAAATAACTAAAACTAAATCTAAAACTTAAGAAAAACTATGTAAGCGTATTTAAAATAAAAATAAAACAAATTAATAAAAAGGACAAAATTGCTAAAACTTCAGCTAAAATTAAAATAAAGACACCATCTAAAAATGAAATCTAACTCAAAATATTAACAAAAACTATAGTAGGAAATAACATTGCAGTGTGCTTGCGTCAGAATAACAGCCCTTCTGTTTACGTCTCTAATTAATTTATCTAAAAAGTGAGACATTTTCACACAAAATTGAATTAAACATGAAAAATGACCATTTATTTAGTCAGATACATCTTTGAGGTCAGTAGTTCTTGAACGACACTGTTTCTCTTGTCTAGAGAGTAGCTGTGTGCTGGTGTTTCAGTGTGGGTTTGGGGTCTCGTCGTGTCGGGGCCCGTGTGCGGCTGTGATGGATTGATCTGCTGCTGTTCTCATCCGAGTCTATCAATCAGCGCTGCTTTGCCTGTGTTTTCAATAGGAATTTGCCACGCTTGAGCCTCCGGGACCTGCAGCGTGCTGCATTAAAGATAATTTTCTTTCTCCTCCACCCTCGAACGCAATTTGTCATCAAATCACAAATACTGCTCACGGAGCAGAGCGACGCTAAATCAAGAGCGTTCCCCGTTCTTCAGCTCTGTGTTGATGGCATATGTGAGCGACTGTAATCCGTTTAGTAGATGTATGGAACGGCTCGGGAGATCTTTTGTGTATTTGATGTGCTTTTGATAATGAATGGCTTTTATTTAGGCTCGGTTGTTACAGAAATGGATGAGTTGAATAGTCAGGTCATAAAAGTGGTTGAGTTGAATGATGTCATGAAACCTGTCTGCATAAGCCTTTGTTAACACCATCTTAATAACTAGTCTTACCAACTAGCAGTTAGCCAAGGTGGTAACAAGCCTTACTTTTCAGACTTAAATTAGACCAATCTACATTATTTATTTATTTGTTTGTTTGTTTTTAATTTATTACAGTAATATATATATTTTT
>NW_015540875.1:205952-210481 GCF_001515605.1 Sinocyclocheilus anshuiensis | reverse complement strand
TTTTTTTTTTTTTTTTTTTTTTGCTGTAATTGCTAACCCTAAAATAACATATTTTTCTTGGTCATTCATTCATTCAGGGCGGGTTAAATATAATATAATGAGTTGTTTATATAATATGTGTATTGTGTACTGTACCATTATAAGCACAGCATACACTAAACTAGATTTACTTCACTATTGTCTTTATACCATTATAGTATTTATTAATATAAATAAATAAAATATTTATTTAATTTAATTAATATTTATTAATATTAACTTTTAATTGTATACTTTCAGTTATTTGTATTTTACTTTAATTTACTTTTTTTTTTTACTATTTTGGTCTTTTTTTTTTCTTTTTTTTTTTGCCAAGGCAACATTTCTATTTTTTTTTCTTTGAATAAAAACAGTAGTTTTGTAGTAGTTTAGAGTAGTTTTGATTAACAGTAGCAACACTAGATTAGATGAGATACACTAGATGACAGACAGAAAGCAAGAATTGAAGCCACAACACAAAGAACACATGTAAACACTCAACTCATGATGTGCTTCGACCGAAGGGTTAGGATTGACTTTGTGTTGGCCCAGACCTGTCTGAAGTCACGCGTTGAGACAGAGAGGTAGAGATGAGTTGAGATAGAAGAGCTGATAGCTGGTGACAGTCAGCGCTCCTGCTATCATTCTGGCTCGATCACTCGCCGCCTGTGCCTCAGATTAAACCCCGACCGGCTCTGAAAGTGACAGATGAGCGTCTCCGGCCCATGGCAGAGTCTCCAGAGTCTCACGCGATCGCAATCGGCCGTGTGCCACACTGTTACTAATGAGAGGATCCGTGATCACTGCAGGAGATCACAGCGCTGCGTCTCTGCCGCTGACCTCATTAGCCGGCCCGGATCGGGATTAGGCCGGGGTCAGAGGTCAAGCCAGACCGTGCTCTCTGAGGGGCGTGAAGCTCGATTAGAAAGAAGCGATGAGAGAAGGGAAATGAGGAACGACGAACAGCTCCTGGGACGTCCAACGTGATTAGAACTGATAAAGAAGATTGATGTAGTGCAGAGAGAATGAAGAGCAGATCATGTGCTCGGGGTCTGGCTGTGCCTTAAAGTCAGCCTAGGCTCATTGGAAATACGTACATTTCTGCAAAACTGAATCACTGCAGTTTCCAGTTGAAATGAAACACTAGAGGCAGTAAAACTCCGACAACTTTTATTGCTTTTCACACAAAGTGTGATTCACAGGTACAGAGTTTCGATTAAAAAAAGCCTAATTTTCACACAATTACTTGCAGAACATTGTGTTATGACTTCAAAACAATTTTAGCATCCTGTGTGACTTGAAAACTGATACTTTTGAACGTTGTCGTCACATATACAGCTTCATTTGCATGAGTTGTAAATTCTGTCATATATGTGAATTCTGAACAGCCACAATATGTACCTCAAGCAGCGTGATAAAAACACAGCAATACGTGCCTGTACCAACGTGATAAAAACATGCCAGGGTCACATATTGAACCTGCGAATCATGCAGAAAGGTACGTAAAAACAGTGCTGCAGAAATGTATTAGAGGCACATATTTTCATGAGCCTGGGTTGCTTAAAACATGATCACAACTCCTGATTTATTTAATTTACACCTAAAGTTAGTGGCACATCGTGGCAGTCCCATATTACTCAACAAATAAAACTTTAAAGCTGTAGTTTTACCACACAGACGCAGATGGAAATCTTCATTTTACATAACATTACACAAAGCAACATAAATTGTTACTAATTTTATAATAAATGTATAAGAATATAAATATCAGCAAAAATGTTACTGAAAATTATTAGAATAAATATATATAAGAAAAAGTTGGGAGTCAGTAAGTTTTAGTTTTATTCATCAAGGATGCATTAAATTGATCAAAAGTGACCGTATAGACATTTATAATGTTACAAAAGAGTCCATTTCAAATAAATGCTGTTCTTTTCAACTTTCTACTCACCAAAGAATCCTGAAAAAAAAAATCAAATGTATCACGGTTTCCACAAAAGTATCGGGCAACACAACTGTTTTCAACATTGATAATAATCAGAAATGTTTTTTGAGCAGCAAATCAGCATATTAGAATGATTTCTGAAGATCACGTGACACTGAAGACTGGAGTAATGATGCTGAAAATTCAGCTTTGCACCCCAGAAATAAATGAAAGTTTAACAGATATTCACATAGAAAACAGCTATTTTAAATTGTAATAATATTTCACTATTTTTACTGTATTTTTTGATCAAATAAATGCCGCCTTAGTGAACCTAAATATGCATATATTTTATTTTATTTTTTACATTATTATACATTGTTTCTGCATGTTTCTATGTATAGGCCTATGTACATTTTTAAAATGTATTTTATTGTAATTTCTTCCACGTTGTTGTAACTTATTTCTAATGCCTCTGCACTATTATTTATTAAATTAGTATGTTTATTTATAAAAGATTAAAAATGTGATTTTGTACTAATTCTACTTGTTTACATTGAATATATACATTTTTAAATGTATTTTGTCTTTTTTTTCACATTGCTGTACCTGATTTTTAGTGCCTTTGTACTTTTATTCTTTTAAATTAATTTGTTAATTTATAAACAGATTTATAAAAAAAGATTTTGCACATAATTCTGCTTGTTTACATTGAATATTTAGTGCCTTTGCACTTTTATTGTTTTAAATTAATCTGTTAATTTATAGAACAAATTTATAAAATAGATTTTGCACATAATTCTGCTTGTTTACATTCAAAATGTACATTTTTAAAAATGTATTTCATCAATTTTTCCACATTTCTGTACCTGATTTTCAGTGCATTTTCACTTTTAATTTTTTTTATGAATCTGTTAATCTATAGAACAGATTTATAAAATAGTTTTTGCACATAATTCTGCTTGTTTGCACTGAATATTTTACACTTAATAAACATTTACACACACAGTTGTGAACAGGGTCCAGAATGAACACTTGCCAACTGCGAGTAAAATTGGCTTTGGATTGAGTCACCAGTTGGTGTGTGACTTTATAAAGAAGTAAAACACAACACATGCTTTGAATGGAATGGAAAGAATGATAATCTCAAAGATGTTCAAGCTGTCTAACTAAAAAAGAACTTCTGACATCACACATCTACCTCAGGACCTCAAATGCATTGTTAATATAAAACAATGCAAGCAGTTCTATGATTTTATGGCTGTTTTCACACCGTGGGTCACACAAACCCATATTGATGCTCTGTGCAGTAGAAGATCGTGATACGAGGTTTATGTGCTTATCACACCACGCTTCCTTCGTTATTTGTGCCGGCAGAGATGTTTTTCATATGCATCCAAACTGACGTAACATCTGAAACGCTGTATTTACCTGCAGGAGCCCCAAGGATTTCAGAGTATTTTCATCTGTTATTTGTTAGTTATTCCCACACTTTTAGACCTGGTTTTGTGCACACACTGGTTTGTGCCGGTGTTTTTGTGCAGCATCGCTTGATATCAGCGTGTAATATGCAGCATTGCTCACAGTTGCATCACATTATCACACTGGCACACGATGCCCAGGGCTCGCTTTACGCTACGTCTCATTCGCACCCGTTTCTTCAAACCCTCTCGCAGTATTTCTAGGGAGGTCATGGGAAAGGCTGTGGCCTGTGGGTGTGGGTTTTTCATTTCTTTTTCACAGTTCTTAAGCTCCTAATTGAAATGCTCATTAAATGTGCAGCGGCAGGGATTTTGGGAGTCGATATGCTGTGTACATTTTGAGGTTGAAACGCATCGTTTTTATTGCCTCATTTGTTCCCATTGGACGAATTAAATATTTCAGCGTTTGTCAGCGTCGTGTATCTACTGTACATGTAATATGCGTTTTGTGTGCTCCGAGGGGCCGACTACCTCCCTGCACTTTCCTGAAGCAATAAAGAGCTTGTTTTTGTGCACATTTTCTACATTAAAAGGGGGTGAAGCCCGAGCAATCTCATTTAAGGTCGAGTGAATTAAATGAAAGCCTCTGAATATTTTTCACTAGGGATATGAAGTGAATTTAATAACTTCAAATGAAATGCAGCTAAAGCTCTGGAGTCGTGGGGCTCATCGTGTGAGACGAGGGAATAAGGGACGGGATGTTTTGCTGTTCAAGACTCGTGCACGGTCACGTCAGCTCTTATTTGCTGCTTTTGTTTAGTTTCTGCAGTTTCTGCCACAATGAAGGGTCAGTTTAACATTGTGCAACATTTCAACCTGAATAAATAGAGATGTAAAGTTGCAATGCAGCGTTCTTGTAGCTCGATTGCACGAACTGAAACAATGTGGAACTTGAATGCAAAGTTGAAAAAAAGTGCATGATATGTCAGAACCATATTAGTTATGTTTTATTTGGCCTATTTTAATATTTAGATCATCTAGCACTTACTTTAAAGCAGGGGTGCCCACACTCGGTCCTGGAGGGCCGGTGTCCTGCAGAGTTTAGCTCCAACCCTAATCAAACACACCTGAAGCAGCTAATCAAGGTCTTACTAGGCATACTAGAA
>NW_015540875.1:186858-205089 GCF_001515605.1 Sinocyclocheilus anshuiensis | reverse complement strand
CTGCCTGTCACCGGCCCTCCAGGACCGAGTTTGGGCACCCCTGCTTTAAAGGGATAGTGGTAGATTAGGCAGTGATTTAACCCTTTAAAAGCACTGTATGTTGAAGAGTGCTGTCCTTTTAAGAGCACATGTTGATTTTGTTGCTGTGTGCATGCATTCATTATAACGAGTATTGTGCATTTGTGTGCATAAAAATGAATTTAGCTAATTTCTTGAAAAAAGTACACCCTTAAGTCATAAAAATGGACAAATAAATAAACAATTTTAGCATGAAAAGCTAAATAAAACAATATAAAAACTGAAATATTTTATTGATTTACTGACCATTAACCCATATTAATTATTGAAATATTAACGTAAAATCTAAGAGGAGCTTTAAGAAAATATTTTAGGTTGAAGGGTTACGGCTGACAAAAAGTTTTGGAATCCCTGCTTTGTATTATAATGCCTAAAATTGACTTTCATTTAGTTTTTAGTGTGTGTTTTTTCTTTTCTTTCATTTTCTTTTCTGGTGTTAATTTATTTTCTTTTTAAACAAAGTATATATTTATCAGCTTATTGATATCATCTGATGTCAGTGGACTGTTAGTGAGATTTGTGGCTTATTTTCATAGAGATGATCTTAGAGATTAACTGGTTCAATTTGGAATAGAATACTAGTGAACTAACCTTACTAGTTAGTGGTTCAACGGATCACAAATCTCACGGTTCGGATCACATTACGGTTTTTGACCCATCTGATCATTTTTCGGATCAGCAAGAAAAGAAAAATATTTCAATGTAACTTGCTTTCCATTTATTACTTAAAGCGAAGTACTTCTTTGATACCACAGCAAATACTACTAGATTAACTAAGAAAGTTTAAACATGATTAAAGAGACGAGAACAGCCAGTAAAAATAAGAACAAATAGATAAATACAACAGAATATGTTACAAATAAAATAAGGTTGGTAGTATTCAAATACAGAAATGTAATAATTAGGGAAAATAACACTGCATAGTGTTCACTGTATAAATTAAATATAGATTTTTATCACAGCTGTTTTGTTGTTTTTATGATCACTAATGACAACAGCAGTATTTATAGGCCGCTGTCCCTTTAAGACCTGATGCACAGATCCGATATAATGATACACATCACATCCGATTTCTTTCGCAGCTGTTTTAATTCACTTGAGACATAACTGACTGCGTTTACCTGAATAATTGTCGAGATGGGTATTTGTCATAATTTTATGTGTATGTGTCTGTTCAGAGGATTCAGAAGAGGATTCAGTTCGGTGTTCGCGCGCCGTCTGAAACGCATGTGCGCGCTTCATGTGTGTGCAGCTGTGCGCGAAGAGAACAGCGCGCGAGCAACTAATCGAGTTCCCTTTCGCCTTTTCTCTCTGGAATTGTTTAAAATTCGCTTGCTTGTGTAAATACGAACAAATAATAAACTTATACTCTATTGTGGTTACATTTTGCAATTAATCCGCGGATCACATGTGTGCCGAACCGTGGGGCTTGGTCCGTATGGATCACGGATCAACTACGATCTGTTTAACCACTATTACTAGTGATATATATACAGTATATATATATATATATATATATATATATAACATTTTATCTCTAATCCCAAACAACATTAACAATATGGCTAATACTAATGATTTGCGGCATGTGTTCATATGGAACCCCGTTTCCACCACTTAATAAAAAATAAAAAATGTAATTGCGACTTATCTCACAATTCAGACTTTTTGCATGATATAAACTTGCAATTTAGAGTTTTTTCTCAAAATTGTGAGATATAAACTATTCCGTAAAACTATTCTAAACCATTAACAATTCTGACTTTTTCACGCAATTGCAAGTTTGTATTTCGCAATTCTGACTTTATTTCTCAGAATTGCAGGTTTATATCATGCAATTCTGACTTTGTAACTCACAATTGCGAGTTTCTATCGTGCAATTTTGAGAAAAAAAGTCAGAATTGTGAGATGAGTCGAAATTACCTTTTTTGTTTTTAATTCAGTGTTGTTTATACAGGTCTGTCAACTTCTGGTCATGTTTTTCATGTTAAAGTGCCCCTATTATGGGTTATGAAAGGTTCATATTTTGGTTTTGGGAGTCCCCAACAACAGGTTGACATGCATGCAAGGTAAAAAAGTATGTATTTATTTTATTTTATTTTATTTTATTTTATTTTGTATAATATGTATTTATTTTTATCTTACTTGCTCAAGGACTTCCAAATGATTCGCTCAACAATTAATTTTTCCAAACTAATCTGCGGTGATTGGCCCGATTGGTCTCATTTTAAAGTCATCATGCCTGTAATGCCTGATAAAGCAGCGTTTGTGAGCGCAGTGCTGCTTTGTGTACAGCCGTTACCGGGGAAACTGCTATTTTACCGCTCCAAAAGTGGCACCTAGTGGCAAAGAATGAATTTCCATTTTCATTCAGACCAACGCGAAAAGAACAACAAGTGGGTGGGCAATATGACTCGTTTCAGTGATTCAGAGTCGACTCTTTCTTTTGAGAGACAATAACTTTATACACGGTGCACTTTTAGATTTTAGACTTTGCAGGATGTTTTCATTCACTTAGAGCTGTGTTACACACTGCATGAAAGGTAATTTTTAAAAAATCCATAATAGGGGCACTTTAATAATTTAGCATGTTGCATTTCACAAGACATTGTCTAATTATAAGGATATTCTTGTTTACTTTTGACTGATAAACAACTCTAGTGCTTTGGTGGGACATCCAATGTAAAATCTGCTGTTTTACATTGAGAACCAGTTGAGAACTCCTGTATTGTGTGTTGTGTTTGCAGGCGGACTCAGAGGTGCTTCAATCGTGGATTCTCTGGACACGCTGTACATCATGGGTCTGATGGAGGAGTATGAGGAAGCCAAGGAATGGGTCCAAAACAACCTGGACCTGAACTCGGTGAGCAAACACGGTTGGGTTGTTTCTCTGTGGATCAGCAGCTCTGAATTAGCTGTGAATCTCATGCTGTCTGAAGCACTTGTGTAAAAGCCCTCTATTGATCCCCGGAGCTGCACCGGAATCAATTGTTTCTTTTAACCAACGTCCAGTCCTGGGAATTGAGACCGTTTTGGTCCAGATCAAACACTCGTGAGTGGATGAAAGGCCTCCGTTGTTATATATATATATATATATATATATATAACATTTTATCTCTAATCCCAAACAACATTAACAATATGGCTAATACTAATGATTTGCGGCATGTGTTCATATGGAACCCCGTTTCCACCACTTAATAAAAAATAAAAAATGTAATTGCGACTTATCTCACAATTCAGACTTTTTGCATGATATAAACTTGCAATTTAGAGTTTTTTCTCAAAATTGTGAGATATAAACTATTCCGTAAAACTATTCTAAACCATTAACAATTCTGACTTTTTCACGCAATTGCAAGTTTGTATTTCGCAATTCTGACTTTATTTCTCAGAATTGCAGGTTTATATCATGCAATTCTGACTTTGTAACTCACAATTGCGAGTTTCTATCGTGCAATTTTGAGAAAAAAAGTCAGAATTGTGAGATGAGTCGAAATTACCTTTTTTGTTTTTAATTCAGTATACAGGATACAGGTCTGTCAACTTCTGGTCATGTTTTTCATGTTAAAGTGCCCCTATTATGGGTTATTCATATTTTCATGCATGCAAGGTAAAAAAGTATGTATTTATTTTATTTTATTTTATTTTATTTTATTTTGTATAATATGTATTTATTTTTATCTTACTTGCTCAAGGACTTCCAAATGATTCGCTCAACAATTAATTTTTCCAAACTAATCTGCGGTGATTGGCCCGATTGGTCTCATTTTAAAGTCATCATGCCTGTAATGCCTGATAAAGCAGCGTTTGTGAGCGCAGTGCTGCTTTGTGTACAGCCGTTACCGGGGAAACTGCTATTTTACCGCTCCAAAAGTGGCACCTAGTGGCAAAGAATGAATTTCCATTTTCATTCAGACCAACGCGAAAAGATCAACAAGTGGGCGTGCAAAATGCTAATGTTTCATGTTGACGTCAACATGAAACGGCTTGGGATTCGTTTTAAAAATGACTCATTTCAATGATTCAGAGTCGACTCTTTCTTTTGAGAGACAATAACTTTATACACGGTGCACTTTTAGATTTTAGACTTTGCAGGATGTTTTCATTCACTTAGAGCTGTGTTACACACTGCATGAAAGGTAATTTTTAAAAAATCCATAATAGGGGCACTTTAATAATTTAGCATGTTGCATTTCACAAGACATTGTCTAATTATAAGGATATTCTTGTTTACTTTTGACTGATAAACAACTCTAGTGCTTTGGTGGGACATCCAATGTAAAATCTGCTGTTTTACATTGAGAACCAGTTGAGAACTCCTGTATTGTGTGTTGTGTTTGCAGGCGGACTCAGAGGTGCTTCAATCGTGGATTCTCTGGACACGCTGTACATCATGGGTCTGATGGAGGAGTATGAGGAAGCCAAGGAATGGGTCCAAAACAACCTGGACCTGAACTCGGTGAGCAAACACGGTTGGGTTGTTTCTCTGTGGATCAGCAGCTCTGAATTAGCTGTGAATCTCATGCTGTCTGAAGCACTTGTGTAAAAGCCCTCTATTGATCCCCGGAGCTGCACCGGAATCAATTGTTTCTTTTAACCAACGTCCAGTCCTGGGAATTGAGACCGTTTTGGTCCAGATCAAACACTCGTGAGTGGATGAAAGGCCTCCGTTGTGGCTTTGTGTTGACTGGACTAGATCTTTCAGAGCATGTTCAGGACTTAATGAATGGGCTGGAGAGAAACATTTTGTGATATTACGAATCATCCTGTGATATTAGAGAGAGCGTTCACTCACTGATGGACAGCTCTGAGGGCAAACTGAGAATTGCAATGTAAAGATAAACTACATTAGATTTAATTCGATTATAACTAGAGCCTTTGCAAAAGTTACCATCATGATGCCAGGATGTTGTCTTTAGTTGCTAGGATGTTGCTAAATGGTTGATTAGAATATCTGAATGGTTGCTAGGTTACTAGGATGTTGTAGGTAGTGACTAGGCCGTTGCTTAGGTGTTCTGAATGGTTGCTAGGGCATTGCTAGGATACAAGGATGTTGTGGGTAGTTGCTAGGCTGTTGCTTAGGTGTTCTGAATGGTTGCTAGGGCGTTGCTAAGATACAGGGATGTTGTGGGTAGTAGCTAGGCTGTTGCGCTTAGGTGTTCTGAATGGTTGCTAGGATATTGTGGGTAGTTGCAATGTCATTGCTTATGTGTTCTTGGTGGTTGCTAGGATACAAGGATGTTGTGGGTAGTTGCTAGACTGTTGCTTGGGTGTTCTGAATGGTTGCTTAGATGTTGCTAGGATACTAGGATGTTGTGGGTAGTTGCTATGCCATTGCTTATGTGTTCTTAATGCTTGCTAGAATACAAGGATATAGTGGGTATTTGCTAGGTTCTTGCTTAGATGTTCTGAATGGTTGCTAGGGCATTGGTTGGATACAGAGATGTTGTGGGTAGTTGCTAGGCTGTTGCTTGGGTGTTCTGAATGGTTGCTAGGGTGTTGTTAGGATACTAGGATATTGTGGTAGTTGCTAGGCTGTTGCTTAGATGTTCTGAATGGTTGCTAGGGTGTTTCTAATATACTAGAATATTGTGGTTAGTTGTTTGGTTGTTGGCAAGGTTTGCTTAAAGGTCCCCTGAAATGCTTAGAAACACGCAGCGTTACTCTGTGTTGACGTCATTTTAACTGAAACAGGAAGACAGGGCGGGACATATCAAGCAGCCCCACCCCTTTTTAAAATAGCCAATAGCGTTCGTTTATATCACAGCTTGGGCTAGAGCCGTTCAGAGCCGTTGAGCTCCGTAAAGCCGCATTTGACAGGGTATGCCAGCCACAATCTCATCCATATTGCTATAAAATATAGCATTCTGTGTAGAATTCAAATAGTTCCGATACATTTTGTGGTCTGCGCCGACTCGCGCATGTGATCCGCTCCGTGCTATCGTGTCTCTGGACCGGAGCAGAGTGTGTGTGCGGTGCGGTGGTTAGCGTGACACAGCGTGAAACTACGCTTCTTTTTTTCCTCAATGGAAAGAATATTTACACTGTTTGAATCGTTCCCTGTCCCCTATATAGTGCACTACGTGCCATTCACTGTACAGAAAAAGTGACCAATTTCAGCCGCGGCTTCAGCGTCTATTTTATAGTGCGCTTTGGATTCTAGAGAGCATTTGATTGGACAGAAAGTTTTATGAGAAGCTGAAGTACGATGTGACGTTGAGCCGTTTTGGCGGAAGTGACGAACTGCAAGCTTTGAATGCTTATATCTTCTAAATGCGAATTTTGTTACTGTTTTGGAGCACACTGCCTTATAGATAACCTTAAGACTAACATATTGATACTAACACCCAAAAAAACTAAATTTTGATTTCATGGGGACTTTAAGTGTTCTGAATGGTTGCTAGGGTGTTGCTAGGATGCACAGATGTTGTGGGCAGTTGCTAGGCTGTTGCTAAGTGGTTTCTTAGAGGTTCTGAATGGTTGCTAGGATAATAGGATGTTGTGGTAGTTGCTAGGTTGTTGCTAAATGGTTGCTTAGAGGTTCTGAATGGTTGCTAGGGTGTTGCTAAGTGGTTGCTTAGGTGTTCTGAATGGTGGTTGCTAGGGCGTTGCTATGTGGTTGCTAAATGAAGCTTACTTGCAAATATAAAATAAACCCTAAAGTTCATATCAGTCAGTTCATAATATTTGTTAATGAAATGATTTTATTTTCAGTGAGTGGTTAAAATAAAGCTGGAATAGTTGGCTACATTATAAAAATAGAAATAGGCCGTTGACATTGGGCGCTCGCTGTGTGTCAGAGAGGCTGATCTAGTTCAGTCGTAGCATTTGCACTTTTCTACTTTGATGACGAGAAGTTTGAATTTCATCACTCTTGATATTGAGATTTGTGACAGTGTAAAATGGCTTGTTAAACCTGTCATCGCTCTTATTGCATTCTGATGCAAGGCGGCAAACTGCTCGGATCTTTCCTGAAGCTTTTTTGGCAGTTCATTAAAGGCACCAGTGCTGTTTTGAATGCCGTGTCGGTGGTGCGTGTGAACGATGCCTTCTGATTGGTCTTTTCTGAGTGTCTGTGAAAGTAAGTGTTCTTCTACCACAGCCCAAAAAAGACATAAAACATATACAATATAGATATTTCATTTAATTTAATTTCATGTTCATTCCTATAATTTACCCTATAATGGCTTTAGATTGTAGCTAAACATGAAGCAGCTTATAATATCTTGCCTATTTTGTAGTTGTGTTAAGCTAATGAAATGTAACCTATTGAATTTCTTTGAATTGCAATTCAGAACTCTCTCTCTCTCTCTCTCTCTCTCTCTCTCTCTCTCTCGTGTGATGAGCTCAGAGAGTCCCGTGGCATAGCAGTAAAGCGTCTTAAGGTGTTTGATGGCGAGTTTGTCATGAAGACACAGTGTAGATTTACTCTGCACACTTTGTCATTGTGAGATCCAGCTTCATCCGTCACTCCCACAGCTTTCAATCAATCTCCTGCCGCAGTCTTCGCTCTTTAGCTGACAATTTGCTCACTGATGGAGAGCAGAGCACTTCAGTGTGCGACCGTCATGCTCTATGACTGGGAAACCATGCCAGAGAGTCTCTAATCGCAGCAGAAGATGGCACTCGATGTGTCTGTATCAGTGAGGAAGAGACTTATAGTCAACAAATCAAAAGTGTAGAGCCGGGTCAATCAGTCGCTGGGCACTGGACCTTAACTGTGACCGTTTGACGAACAGGTTAACTGAACAGGTGTTAGTGTCAGTTCAAAGTTTAATGACACTTACGCCAATAGATGATAAACTATTTCTGTTTTCAGGGTTTTTTAGTGAATTCTGACAGAATATTGTGCACATTTATTAATTTGATTTGTTTGTTCATTTATTTATCTATCTGTACAGAGGGAAAGATTTGAACTAATTAATTTTTTGTGTGTTTATTTTTTGTGTGTTTGGTAAATGTTGACTGTGTGTGTGTATTTCTTTATTTATTTGTCTGTCTATCTTTATGGAGAAAAAATATGATATCAAATATGATTCAGATATTTTTTAATATGTTTAGTGAATTTTGACAGAATATTGTGCAAATTTATTTATTTGTTTGTTTATTAATGTATTCATTACAGAGGAAAATATTTTAACTAATTGCTTAAAATATTATTAAAATATTATTTAATAATATTTGGTATATATGTTTAGTGAATTTTGCAGAATACTGTGTGAACTTAATTCCACTAAAATTAAATTAAAATTTAAGAAAAATTTTACTTTTACTTGAAATATTATTTAAATATATTATATTGTCAAAACATTGTTTATTTATTTATTTTATTATTCATTGTTATTTTTTTATTTATTCATATATCTTAGTAGAGAATATTTGAACAAACTACTTTAAATGTTATTCAAATAAGTAGTGAATTTATACATAATATTTTGTAAATTTAGTTTATCTATTTTGCAGAGAAATTTTTGATCTAACTACTTTAAATATTATTTAGTATATTTAGTGAATTTAGACAATGTTGTATATATTTATTTATCTATCTACCTTTGCAGAGAAACATAACATAACAATTTAAAACAATATTTAGTGAATTTAGACATAGTTCTATAGTGTAAATTATTTAGTTTTTCATTTATTCATGTATTGTAGTGCTGAAACTGAAATGCAATTGACAAACTTCTTATTTGCTGAACTGATGTTGTGTGCTGTTTATGATGCAGGAAAATGCTAAAAACTTTGTTTTGAAT
Source organism: Sinocyclocheilus anshuiensis (assembly GCF_001515605.1). Taxonomy (NCBI): domain Eukaryota; kingdom Metazoa; phylum Chordata; class Actinopteri; order Cypriniformes; family Cyprinidae; genus Sinocyclocheilus; species Sinocyclocheilus anshuiensis. The sequence goes on along the minus strand of NW_015540875.1, from coordinate 196,255 downwards.
GAATGAAGTTTATATTCACACTTCCCTCATCATGCATTAGAATCCCAGCAGAAATCCACACCTCAGCACTTCTTCTGTTTCTTCCTTTGCTCCTCCGCCGATACCAATCAGACTCTTAAGTGGCTCGTTACGTTTCTCCTGCTTCCCTGAGACGTTTGTAGCTCATAAATATGTATATGTGTGTAGAACTCAGTCTGCAGTCCAAGCGTGTAGTCAGATGTTTGATGGATCTGCGAGACAGGAATATCGGACGTTGGGAGGCGAAGAGGGGCGAGATTGAGGGCTGCGATCGGGTCAGACGAGAGGAAGAACGAATGACTTTCCAGATCCAGCCAGTCAAATGTGATGCAGCACGGATCTTGTAGAACGACGGTGAGATTTGTCTTCCAAATAGCTGGCGTCCGTGAGCAGAATGACTGCTTGTGGGCTGGAATGAGCAATCGGGAGTTAATCCTAGCTTCAGCGTGAGGCCCAGCGGCCAGGATGCTGTCGAGAGCGTTTATCTTGAGGTCGGAGAATGAATTTATTCAGGGGAATGACTTGGTTTTTTTTGGTGTTGGAGCCGAATGCAAACAGAGCCAGAATCCTAATGTCCGTGTTTATACTGCGGGATGGTAATCTGATTAGCTCTATTCTGTGCTGCTGATGTGATTCAGCAGCGCTCGCCTCAAATCAGCCAATTGCAATCTCAGCATAAAGGGTAATTTCTGCTCTCCAAGAAGCATTTTCTTATTACCGCGTCTGATTTGATTGCCCTATTCAGTCTTTCGGAGAAACGCGCTCGCTCGTTGGCGACTCTCGATGACAGAGTTGATTAACATTTGGAGCGATCGGCTCTGCGTCTTCAGCTCGTTAACGTGACTGGCGCTTTTTTTGAGGTGACTCAACACTTCACTCAGCACCTGAGAGTGTTACGAGCACAAAAACAATTATTTCAATCAATGTCATAAAACTAGCGAGCTAAGCCAGTAGTAGTACTGACAGTGTCGAGTAAACATGACTGAAGAGACGAAAAAGCAGAGGAATGGACAAACTAAATCAATTGAGTGAATCATTTACGCTGGAAGCGCTCCGATTGATTCAAACTCGTGACTTCGATCATTCAGTTCAAGCGATTCACTAGCAAAAACAGATGAAAACAGCCATTCATTTTTGAATGTTTTCCGGTCGTGTTGTTTTAGAAGGGCCCAGCATCAGTGTAAGCAGAGCTCTCTCTCTCTCTGTTGTCTGAAGCTTCTGTCCTCAGATCTCTTTGATTGTCTGAAATGCGTCTGAGGTGAACACAGCAGACATGAGGGCCCTCTTCTATGGCGTTATTTTAATGACAAATGTCGAGAGCGCATTATTGTAGCGCGAAAGCACATTAATACAATGCGCGAGCGCGAATCTCTCCACTCGCGTGCGGATTTCCTTTGCTCTCGCACAAAACCGGACGCTCGCGCTCAGATAGACGCTGCTCTCGCCCAGAGAGAGTGCACGCACTTAAAACGTGTCTCCTCTCACTCAAACTGTGTCCTGTGCACTCTCAAATCTCTCTGTGCTCATGCGCTATATATATTAATTATTTTCGCACCTGAATTAAACGTTGTCAAAGGTTATCATTATGCACTTTTAAAAAGTAGTCTCAAAACAGATTTGTGCAGGGCCTTTCCTTGATTTTTTTATTGTTGTATTTTTGTTTTAACATAAACTGGTTATTGTAGCTACTTTGTTTTACTATCTCTCTTTTATGTTTGTATTTTGATCTTTTCTGCAAATGTACATCTGCATCTCTCTGTAAAGTAGGCTACTTTGTATGCACTGTTTTAAAAGGTGCTATATAAATAAAGGACCTATATGACCACATGAACTTTAAGAATCATACGCTTTTTTGTTTGTTTAGATCGTTCGGAAGGGTTTGACCAAACTGTTAAACTAGGTTATTTACAAATCATCCAAACACCCGTTTCATAATAGTATGACTAAGTAGTATTAAATTGTAAAGAAATTACAGATCCATCTTTGAAATCTGAAATTAAAAAATGTTAATTTTAATTTTTAAAACCTAAATAATTAATATATATAGCGCATGAGCACAGAGAGACTTGAGAGTGCACAGGACACAGTTTGAGTGAGAGGAGACACGTTTTAAGTGCGTGCACTCTCTCCGGGCGAGAGCAGCGTCTATCTGAGCGCGAGCGTCCGGTTTTGTGCGAGAGCAAAGGAAATCCGCACGCGAGCGGAGAGAGTCGCGCTCGCGCATTGTATTAATGTGCTTTCGCGCTACAATAATGCGCACTCGACATTTGTCATTAAAATAACGCCATATCTTCCTCTCCGCTGGTCTCCAGATCAAATCCAGCACAGCAGGACAAATGGAGACGCATTAATGAAGTCCTGCAGGCTGTGGATGGATTCTGTCATTGTCTGCATCAGGCTTCAGTTCCTCCTCTTTCTTCTCTTTTACAGCTGGAGCTTGATGCTATGGAAGCCCTGTTTGATTCAAAGCAAATAAAGCTCCTCGGTTTGCTCTCAGAGCTCCTCATCACTTCACTGGTCCTGGCTGTCATCCTAAAATTAGATTCGAAGAATCAGCTAGCTTTCAATTCATGTCGGAATTGAAATGACAGGAAAATAAATAGAAATGTAATTCAGAGAAATTCTTCAGAGTTTATGCATTCTGGGAAATATAGCGTTCTTCAGCTCTGGAACACAAAAGTTAATTTTTTAAAGGGGTCATATGATGTTGCTAAAAAGAACAGTATTTTGCGGAAACAATACTACAGCGAGAATAAAAGTTACGCCTTCTTTCTTTGCGTGAACATTTGGGCGGCGTTATGCAAATCTCCCCACATAGTGATGTAGACATGTGGGGGCGTGTTAGAACGAGGCGTTTTAGGTAGGTGTGGCTGACTCTTAACTTTTATAAAGAATATCTCTTTGGATTTGAGACTTTAGTCTTTGCAACTTTACAGATCTTCTTTATGCACCAAGAGCTTGTAACACTCCAAAGAGAAAGGAAAAATTGAAATCGCATCATATGACCCCTTTAAATACGATGAATATATAAACTAAGCTTATATTTATGTAGGTGGCAGTTTCAACATTCAAATTTTAATCTGTAATTCTGCATCCTGTTTGCTATCTCTATTCAAATTCAATTCAACTTAAATTTAAATTCAGCTCTGAATAGCACACAATTTGGATAGTTTTAAATGGACTTTTACAGAAATCCCCCCGAAAAATGTTAATGTTAAAATAAAATGTTAAATTACGTATCTGTTATTTTAGTATTATTTATATACTAATATGGTATGATTTTTTAAATATTTAATCATTTATCTAAGTAATATATTTATATTTTTATTCATTTTTTATTAATACATAATTTAGCTTGTTTTAGTTTTCATTATAATTTTAGTTTAAGTTTGAGAGATTTTATATGCTTTTGTCATTTTCATTAGATTTTGTTATTTTAGTATTATTTATATACTAATATGGTATGATTTTTTAAATATTTAATAATTTATCTAAGTAATATATTTATTTTTTATTCATTTTTTATTAATACATAATTTAGCTTGTTTTAGTTTTCATTATAATTTTAGTTTAAGTTTGAGAGATTTTATATGCTTTTGTCATTTTCATTAGATTTTGTTATTTTAGTATTATTTATATACTAATATGGTATGATTTTTTAAATATTTAATAATTTATCTAAGTAATATATTTATTTTTTATTCATTAAAGCCAGCTTAGTTTAAATTATACAATTAGAATTGTATTTAGAATTTTTTTTTTTTTCTATGCAGGTATTTATAAAACATGCTATGTCTGTACTGCCTTTAATTAATGTTGATAGAAATGTAAAAAAAAAAAAAAAATAATTTATCTAAGTAATATATTTATTTTTTATTCATTTTTTATTAATACATAATTTAGCTTGTTTTAGTTTTCATTATAATTTTAGTTTAAGTTTGAGAGATTTTATATGCTTTTGTCATTTTCATTAGATTTTGTTATTTTAGTATTATTTATAAACTATTATGGTGTTTATTAACATTTGATAATTACATTTTATTAATATATTAAGTTTTTTGAAGTTTTCTTTGTAATTTTAGTTTGTTTAGAAATTGTATTGTGTTTTTGTTCATTTAATTAGGTTTTGTTATTTATATTCTATTATGCCATTTATTGCTATTGAATAAATTCATTGGTATTTTTATTCATATATAATTGATCTTTTTTTATTTATTTTTTAATAATTTTAGCTTAAATTTTAGACATCTGCTTTTGTCATTAGTTTTTTTTTTAACAATATAAATCTTTATTTAATTTTTATTTTAGTTTCAGTAATTGTAGTACTTCAACTTCAACTTTTCACAGTTTAGCCATGTAACTCTAACTTCACAGTATCTGTAGTGAAAACCAATGCAAATCTTCAGCTCGCTCCTATGGGACGTCCCATACAGCTTGTCTGAATGAGTGACAGTAACTGAGGGGGCGGAGCTTAGTGAAAGTTATATTTTTATATAATATTTCATGCCTCTGATACCTGGAGTTCATTCACTCAGTCTCCAGGAGCATGGACTCCGTTTCAGTCTCCGTTTATGCATGGACACGCTTGACATTTTCAGAGATTTGATTCTGAATGAGCATTTGACATTATTGCTTCTCTAACATAGAGCGCAAATGATATTCCACGGGAAGATGCGCATCCTTTGAAGAGGCAAAATAAGAGGGCGGATAATTAGCATGTTCTTTGAGCTCTTGAATGGAGACTTCCTCGCTGAGAGTCTCTCCTGGGCGTCATCTGAGAAGAGAGAGCAGAAACTGACCGGGTTTCCCTCAGTACATTTCGTGCATCTGGAGCAGATGTTCATGATGTTTACAAAGCAACTCAGAGAGAGTGTGTGTTCAGAGATGCCTCTGTGGTCACAGTTTCGGTTCGGCAGAGTAAATAATTGGTATTATTGGTGGTGCACCGATTGGGAAATCTGAAACCGATATTGATATTTTAACACTTTTCCTCAGTTTAACTGCCACTGCTTATGTTACTTCAAGTGTAATCAGTTATGCATTTGTATTTGCTTCTTAATTCATTACATCCATTTGCAGCAATAGGCAGAATAATTATGATTTAAAAAAATTGAAATAATAAAATCCTTATTTTATTTCAGCTAGCTGTCAAAGCAACTTTTCTAATTGTCACTTGATCTTCTAAAATAACTAAAACTAAAACTGAAACCAAATTATTAAAAATAAAAATAAAAAAAATAAATAAATAAAATAAAAATGACAAAACCAACAAAATTACTAACACCCCAATTAAAAACAGAAAAAAAACTAATTCAAAATATTAATAAAAACTATAATAGTGTCTCAATGATGATGAAATTACACTGATTGTGACGGTTTTCATCACATATTTTACCCCCCAATTCTCATTATCATAATGCAAAGAAATCTCATTTGCTATATTTTTTAAAAAGATATATAATACTGTTATTAAAAACTATATACACATTTAAAAATAACTAAATAATAAAAATGACAAAAACCCAACACAGTTGCTAACATTGTAAGTCAAATTCAAATTAAAACAGAAAATATATAAATAAAAACTAATTCAAAATATTAAATTAAAACTATAATAGTATTCCAGTTATCCTAAAATAGCACTGTGACATAATTTTCATTTCATATTTTACCTGGCAATTCTCATTATCATAATGCAAAGAAATCTCATTACTATATATATATATATATATATATATAATAATAATAATAATAAATAATTCTCATTAATGTAATATTAAGACAAAAATGAGAATTTTGGGGGTAACTAACATTACACATGTTCTGTCACAAGTACACATTTTCTCAAAGTAGGCTTAATTTGTTTTATGCAAAAATATAATTTGTAAATAATTCCAGGAGTAATGTGGCCTGAACATAATTCTTGACAGAATATGTGTGATTCATCCTGGAAAAAAAAAGTTGTCAATAACATAAACTAAGGGATGATATTGAGCAGTGAATCAGAAAGTTCCTCTATCAGAGTCAGATTTGAATAAGTGTTTATTGACTCAGAGTTTACAGGCAGATCTCAAGTGAAGCCCAGAAGCAGCTTCCCGCAAACCTTTGCTGCTCGAATCAGTTTTACAAACACTAAAGTTGAACAACCAAACAAAAAGCTCTGATGGCAGAGCCATGAGTAAATCACACTGCAGGCGGCGGGCCCCTGGCGACAAATAAATGTGTGTTCAAAATCTCGCCTCAGTGTTTCTTCCAGACTTCTATTTATTTCTTAATAGTTCAATTAGTCTTCCAGATTGCAGTTTAATGAATTTCAATTTGATCTTGATGAAGTTGAATCTGATCCTCAGTTGTCTGTCGCCGCAGCGGAATCCCCTCGACGGCTGAAGTGTGAACAGACTATCCAATGTGGCTGTCGCAGGTTTATTTGCTTGAGAATTTCATTAACTCACCATTACACGTCGGAGATTAGGTAGCAAATTAAATCCGATGCATCATAGGCTCCATTTACACTGAAAGGAACGGTTCACCCAAAAATGACAATTAGCTGTAAATGTGCTCACCCTCAGGCCTGTCCAAATGTAGATGAGTCTGTTTCTTCTTCAGATTTGGAGAAATTGCATTACTTGATCAGCAATGGATGCTCTGCAGTGAATGGGTGCCGTCAGAATGAGAGTCCAAACAGCTGATAAAAACATGACAATAATCCACAAGTAATCCACACCACTCCAGTCCATCAGTTAACATCTGGAGAAGACAAAAGTTGCATGTTTGTAAGAAACAAATCCATTAATAAGACGTTTTTAACTTTAAACCATCACTTCTGGCCAAAATACAAGTCCATAATAACACTTCCTCCAGTGTAAAAGTGGTCTTGTCTGAATCAGGTGAGAAATCTGCACAGATCAAGCACCGTTTACAGTCAAAACAGTCCAAAACAGCTCTAATCAAATATGTGTGTGGATTTTTATGTACAATATGGATGTACTGACAGTATCTAAAACATTATTATGTATTTACAGCTAAAAAAAAAACATTAAATATTTCGATTTTTTTTAATAGTTGCACTTTTCCCATTTAATTCTGTAGATATATTTTAGAGTTCCAAACATAAATGTAGCCATTTTTTTGAGAATATAAAAAAAAAGAAAAAAAATTATTTATGAACGGTAATGGATAGAAATATGTAAGCCTTTAATGACAATTTTAATAACAATATAGCAATAAAAAGATATTTTGAGCCACTAATCACACTCTTGCTTTTAAACCTAAACATACTATTTAAAAAAAAAAATCTATCTATCTATCTATCTATCTACACACACACACATACTTTTGTCTTCTCCAGATGTTAACTGATGGACTGGAGTGGTGTGGATTACTTGTGGATTATTGTGATGTTTTTATCAGCTGTTTAGACTCTCATTCTGACGGCACCCATTCACTGCAGAGCATCCATTGATGAACAAGTGATGGAATTCTACATTTCTCTAAATCTGAAGAAGAAACAAACTCACCTACATCTTGGATGGCCTGAGGGTGAGGACATTTAGCAAATTTTCACTTTTGTGTTAACTATTCCTTTAAGGTTCCTGATGAGTAAAGTATGAACTTACATGAAGTCGGTAACATTGTGTTCTGAACTTCTGATAAATATCAGATAATGTCAAGCATGAGCGTTTCACAAGGTCAAATGCACCTCTTCTCAGGTCAGATATTCTGTGTTTTTGTGGTTTTAATGCACATTTTTTCACCAGACTTGTGCCTTTCCAGAATCAATGTATTAATAATTCATGCTATAGTCAGATAGGTGGTTCTGCGGTCCGGGAATAATTTCTTTTAATAGTGGGAATACATGATTGATGAAGGTGACCTGAAACTAAAAGATATAAATATACAAAATCATCTGGCCCACGCCTGCGTCCTGCTCGAGGCTTGACTGCAAGGTGAGGGAAAAATCGATACTAGAGAAGAGGAGAGGGAAAAAGTGTAAATCATGGAAGTCGAGTTGAGAGAGTTTGTGCATGTCTGGATCTGAATGCACAGGCAACACATTTGAGTATTGCTCTTTGAGGAAAACAAGCCGAATATATTGATGACACATCTATGAGATGTACTGTATATTCATATAAATATAGAATAATATCTCTCTTCCACCTTCAATACCACGACTGAGGTGTTTTCCGAACCCCCAACTGCTCCCCAGGCGCCACAGCAAAAAATGGCTGCCCACTGCTGTTCACGTGTGTTCACGGTGTGTGTGTGTTCACTGCTGTGTGTGTGCACTTTGGATGGGATAAATGCAGAGCACTAATTCCAAGTATGGGTCACCATACTTGGCCACATGTCACAATGTCACGAATATGTCAGCCTGGTCTCACAGGTGAAATTTACTGTTACAAAACATACATTTGTGTTCATTTGGAGAGATGCTGAAACATACATGTACTGACAACATCCAAAATGTAAACTTTATTACATATTTACAGCTAAAGAAATGTTACATATTTACAGATCCTTTATATCAAGATTTTTTGTTCACGTTCTTGTCTTAGGACAACTTTGATTAACTATTTTGGTCCACTTCAAATGTTGACTACTGTATATAGTTGCACTTTTAGTAACAATTTTAATAACAGTATAGCATCCAAAGATAATTATTTATTTATTTAGCAGCTATATATAGCGGCTAATCCCACTCTAACCTCTAAGCCTAATCTTTTTTATCGTTTCTTATGTTATATTTAGTGCACCACAAAAATACACTTATTGCAAAATCTGTTTTATAGAGAATATAAAAAAAAAAAAAAAAAAAAAAAAAAACAATGGACAGAAATATGTAGGCCCCCAATGACAATTTTAATAACAATATAGCATAATCTAAAAATATATATTTATTTATTTAGTGGCTAATCCCACTCCAAATGTAATATTTTCATTCATTTCTTAAAAATGCTTCATATTTAGTGCAATCACAATAATTGATTTATTGCAAAAATGTAAAAAATAAATAAATAAATGATATAACAACTGAATAAAATAAAATCAAAATATTAATGCCATGATTTCAATATTCGTAAATAAGGATTTGTACATTATGTAACGGGGCTGACAAGACGTGAGACGTGCAATTAGTGAAACAGCTGTGTGCAATCAGTGCTGTGTGCAATCAAGGAGTTCGCAGACGGCCCTTATAGCTGTGACAGGATGAGCAGGGAGTTCGCAAACGGCCTCTAAGGCCGTGACAGGACGGGCAGAGAGTTCATCGACGGCCTCTTGGCCGTGACAGGATAGACAGAGAGTTCATCAACGGCCTCCTTGGCCGGAACAGAACAGGCAGAGAGTTCATCGACGGCCTCCTTGGCCGGAACAGAACAGG
>NW_015540875.1:183372-186287 GCF_001515605.1 Sinocyclocheilus anshuiensis | reverse complement strand
CAGCTGTGACATGACGGGGTGCTGTTGTGTCCGCCATTTTGTGATCAGGCTCCACTGTCGCCGCCATTTTGTGAGCGTGCTCTGGTACAGCCACCACTTCAGTCACAGACATTGTGTCGCGTTGCTCCTCCGCGACATCCACAGTAAACAAAGATCCGACAGTCAACAAAGCATAATCCATGAACTGAGCGAGTGATGAACGTGGACCCTCGCGTCTAAGCTTAGCCCTAAGAGGTTGGTTTATGCCATCGCAGAAAAAATCTATCAATAAACAGTCAGGTAACTCAGAATAGTGAGCGATGGCTAAAAACTCTCGGATATGGTTCTCCAATGATCGTGGACCCTGTTTAAGGGCTAAAAAAATTCTTGCTGTGTCCATACCTGGCCAATGTTCCTCAGAAAAGCTGCTGGATCCTTGTTGGGCTGAGTATTCTGTAACGGGGCTGACAAGACGTGAGACGTGCGGATCCATATGCAAGCTTTATTCAGCAGAGAGGTCAGAAACACAGGCAGGGTCGAACAAATGGCAAACAGGTATATGGCGGGAAAGACACAAGAATAATCCTAGGGCTAGCGAAGGTCGACGAACGGCGAACAGAATCAAAAGGGCGAGACTAAGGGGATAACTCCAGGAAACCAGGCAAGGATCAGAAACCGAGAAAACAGACAAGGCAAGACTAGGCTAAGGCAGGGTAAACTAACGAGGGCTCTGTAGTGTAGCTATCAAATGATAAGCGCTAAACAATACTCGGCTGCGGGAAGGGATCAGAGTGAGTGTTAAATAGTGAGTGAGTGATATGAAACAGCTGTGTGCAGTCAGTGCTGTGTGCAATTAGTGAAACAGCTGTGTGCAATCAGTGCTGTGTGCAATCAGTGCAATGAATGATGGGATATGTAGTCCGGGATGATATGCAACAGTGTGTAGTGTGAGAGTCAATGAAAATGGAAAGGGTGACCTCTGATGGCTAGCAGACGGAAGTTCATGGACCGGATTCGTGACACATTATGTCTTTAAAGTTGCTGAAACATAAATAATTTAAGTATTAGATGCTGTCAATACATCAGTATTGTGTTTCAGTGGTAAAAAAATGCATACGAATACTCGTGAGATCACGTTGCATATATAATGTACACAAAATTCAGACAAAATTTATATATATATATATATATATGAACACACACACCCACATAGAATGTATTCATTCTCAATGTTTAATGGAATTGTAGTCCATTCCCTCATAATAATAAAATATAGTCATAGTTTGTAATGTGATTGGTTTCAGAGCAGGTTGCTTTGGTTCAGGCTCTGAGCTTCTGTGAAGAAAACGAATGAAAGTGAGGCTGCTGAACAAGCGCTCGGTCTCTGCTGTGCTCTGTTATGTAAAATAAAATCAAGTCCTGCACCATTTTCCCTGTTGACATGTTTTCTATTGAAAGTGGAAGCCGGGACACACTCAGAAAAATCACACTCGAAGGGTTGAACGACCTACAGCAGAAAGTCTAGAATTGCTGCTGGTAATGACTTTCTCTTGCGCTCGCTGTTGTATTGACAGGTCAGTGTAATGTAGAGAGAGCGAGAGAGATTGTGAGGAGGACGATCAGCTGTAATTGGCTCTAATTACTCTGGTGGGTCTGTCTTAATTATGAACTTTGTCTTTTAATTTGCCAGGAAGCATTTAAGTGGATGGGCTTGAAACTTGTCCAGAGGAGATTTATTGTTGCTCACATTGTATTGTTCAGGACCAGAGTGACCATTGTTAAAATAAATAAATACTATATATATTCAAATACATTTCAGGACTAAAACAAATAGTATTTATTTAATAATATAATATGTGACCCTGGACCACAAAACCAGTCGTAAGTGACAATTTTTCAAATTTGAGATTTATACATCATCTGAAACTGAATAAATAAGCTTTCCATTGATGTATGGTTTGTTAGGATAGGACAATATCTGGCCGAGATACAACTGTTTGAAAATCTGAGGGTGCAAAAAAATCCAAATATTGAGAAAATTGTCCAATTTGTCCAAATGAAGTTCTTAGCAATGCATAATCAAAAAAGAAGTATTGATATATTTATGGTAGGAAATTTACAAAATATCTTCATGGAACATGATCTTTACTTAATACCCTAATGAATTTTGGCATAAAAAAATTGATAATTTTGACCCATGCAGTGTATTATTGGCTGTTGCTACAAATATACCCCAGTGACTTAAGACTGCTTTTGTGGTTTTGTGTACATTTTATGACTGAATTTAATGGAAAAAATTATATATATATAGTCATTTAGCAGACGCTTTTATCCAATGAGGACAATGGAAGCAATCAGAATCAACAAAGAGCAATGATATACAAGTGCTATAACAAGTCTCAGTTAGCTTAACGCAGTACACGTAGCAAGGTTCTTTTTTTAATAATATAATAAATAAAAAGAAAACAGATAGAATAGAAAAAGAATAGAGCAAGCTTGTGTTAGAGGCCTTTTTTGCTTTTGTTAATTGTATAATAAATAAAAAGAAAAGAAATAGATAGTATACAAAAAGAATAGAGAAGCTAGTGTTAGTTAGTTTTTTTTTTAGTAAATAGAGTGCAGGTCTAAAAGGAGCCAGCTTTTTTTTAAAGAATAGAATTAGAATAGAGAGTGCTAGAGTTAGAGGGTCAAATAAAGATGGAAGAGATGTGTTTTTAGCCGATTCTTGAAGATGCTGCTCAGATTGAGTTGGGCAGATCATTCCACCAGGAGGGAACATTTAATTTAAAAGTCTGTGAAAGTGATTTTGTGCCTCTTTGGGATGAACAATGAAGCGATGCTCACTTGCAGAACGCAAGCTTCTAGAGGCACATAACTCTGAAGTAATGAATTTAGGTAAAGGGGTGCAGAGCCAGTGGTGGTTTTGTAGACAAACA
>NW_015540875.1:177140-183212 GCF_001515605.1 Sinocyclocheilus anshuiensis | reverse complement strand
AGTTGTTCAAATTAAGTTCTTAGCAATGCATATTACTAATCAAAAATTACGTATTGATATATTTATGGTAGGAAATTTACAAAATATCTTCATGGAACATGATCTTTACTTAATACCCTAATGAATTTTGGCATAAAAAAATTGATAATTTTGACCCATGCAGTGTATTATTGGCTGTTGCTACAAATATACCCCAGTGACTTAAGACTGCTTTTGTGGTTTTGTGTACATTTTATGACTGAATTTAATGGAAAAAATTATATATATATAGTCATTTAGCAGACGCTTTTATCCAATGAGGACAATGGAAGCAATCAGAATCAACAAAGAGCAATGATATACAAGTGCTATAACAAGTCTCAGTTAGCTTAACGCAGTACACGTAGCAAGGTTCTTTTTTTAATAATATAATAAATAAAAAGAAAACAGATAGAATAGAAAAAGAATAGAGCAAGCTTGTGTTAGAGGCCTTTTTTGCTTTTGTTAATTGTATAATAATGTGAACAATATTTGAGAGAAATAGGCCTTTTGTGTACATAGAAAAAGTCTTAGATCTTTGAGTTCAGCTCATGAAAAATGGGGGCAAAAACAAAAGTGTTGCGTTTATAATTTTGTTCAGTGTATATATACTGTATATATATGATTCATTGTATGATTCATTTCATTCTCACTTCACACTGCTGCAGTGTTTGATTTAGTTTGCACGGTTTCACTTTAAGAGCACTACAGACTCCAACAACTCGAAATGTTCTTCTCAAAGTAGCCTCTTGATACCCTCAACATAATGGATCCATCTGTGTTCCAACTCTATCTAAATAAATGAGAGTCTCTGAAGATCTCCAGGCTGTCAGTGAGGAATGAGCTCCTTAAAGTGAAGGTGACCTGAAAGTGATGGGAATTAGCCTCTGAAGAATAGCCAAATGAGAGTATCACTCATGCTGTCTGTGGCCAGATCCTCTACGGCTGGAGCCACTACAGATGTTGTACCCATATGAATGAAGACACTTGTGAAATCTTAAGAGTGATTCACACATGAAGCCATTTGTTTTTAAAGAGAACTGGTGTTTCCAGTTGTGTGAAAGAGCACGCATGATGTTCCCATGGTACAGTGCTATTAAAAAAATAAAAATACTCCTCATTTTATTGCTTTAATTCAGTACAGTATGTTTGAACCAGAAACTGATTCCAAAGTAGAACAGGAAGAGCAAATTATACAAGGTTATCTGCAAGTCCATGTATCAGAAAGCTAATGCATTTTATTATCACTCTTTACAAAGATAGACACACAACAGTAATACAATTGCACATCAATTTGGGCTGAGAAATTACTCCCGAAAGATCATTTAAAGTCATTATTGTGTTAAATGAGAAAATCATTGAATAGACATTACAAAAAATAGCTTTAAAACAACATAGAATTTATTACACGTAAACTTTTAAGCTTGCATTTAGGATTGCAAAAATTAATGCTGAGATTAATTGGTTTTAAATGGGAATTAGTGTGTTTTATAAATATTGCAATATGATTTTTTTTTTTTATGAGTTTAAATATGAAAATTAAGTGACTAATTCAGTTATTCATTCAACTGATTCATTTAAACGGCTGTTTCTATCAGAAATGAAGCAGGTGATTCATTATGAATGAGTCACTGAATCATTGACTCACTCGATTCGTTCAAAACCACAGATTCATTCAGTAACAAAACAGGAGAGAGTCACAACAGTTTTGGTGTGGCTTTGTTTGGAACTGTTTTTGTTGACAAAATAGTGCAAAATATACAATACTGACAATGCTGCGTCTAAAATGTAACACAGTATTGACTTCTTGTTTATTGAACTGTTGTGTAAAATGAATATCACATTTGCATTGGTGCAGATATTCAGAGAAAAAAAAAACAGCACTTTTGCTTGTGATACTGTTAAACTGTAACGTATGATATAAATATCAGACAAAACCCATACAGGGGCATGTTTGCCCTCACATCTTGAATTTTAGGGGTATATAACCAGTTTTGGGGAAGGTTACTTTTTAAAAGTAATGCATTACAATATTGCGTTACTTCATGAAAAAGTAACTAATTTTTACTTAGTGTTACTTTTTATAGAAAGTAATGTGTTATTGTATTTTTGCGTTACAAGCAATGCATTGCTTTTCTAGTTACTTGAAAAAGTAATCTGATTATGTAACTCGCATTACCTGTAATGCGCTGATATCACTACATTTTAATAGGCTTCATCACGCTTTCAGTCATCCTGCATCATTTTCATCAGCAACTGCATCAATATAAGATGACGTACAGATCCGGGTGGGACGGGCGTGTTAAATGAATTCATTTTAACATGTTACTTTTGAGCTATTTATAGTTGACGAGATTGGTTAAATGTGCTCAGAAATGGTTTCAACTGATGAATTTGCACATGGTTTGACTTTAACAGTGGTGGACAGTAACAAAGTAAAACTACTTCATCGCACCAAATGATTCATTCACGAATTGGAATGATCCGATTGCAGCTGTTCTCGAGTTGACAACTCACTGATTCAAATGTGTTTGTCACTGTTTAGTGCGAGTCTCCAGTGAACTGAATTCACAAGTAAGAACTGGGAGATCTTGTGAGCGCGCGCATCTGATACTGTTAAAAGTAAGATTGAATGCAGACACATTAACATCAGAGTCTCTATGTTTTAGGTTAAAAAACATTAAAAAAGCACAGATTAAATAAAATAACTCATGCACGTTCATCTTCCCCGCTGCTGTAACGTTAGCAGTTTTACTAAAATGCTAAACTAAAGTTACTATGTATCTGCATCAACTAGCCGAGTAGACAGATGTTTATTCATAACCATGCTGAAAATAAGTCAATGATGTTAGCTGATGCTAACTGTCTAGCTAACGAGCTTGCTGATGCTAAATTGAGGTAATTTGTTTTTTTAAATAAAGTCCAAATATTTTTATTCAACCACCTAGATAGATTACATCTGAGAGAAAAAGAAAGAATGTGATGTTCAGAACATGGTAACTGCAGTAATTATCAAAAAAGTGGGGAGTGATGCCCTCGGGGGGCATTTGGCCAGGGGTGTTTTAACACCAAAGACAAGGTTTGAGAAGAAAAAAATCATTATGAAAATCTAATTATATTTTCCTTATTATATTCATTATTTCCTTATTGGTTATTTTGGGAAAATCCCAGGTATTTTGAGCAGTAGGATTATACAAAAATATATGCTAATATAAAATTAAATGATACAAGTAGCCTATATACTGTAAAACTGCAAAATAAACATTCATCTATCAGTACTTTTTACTTAAGTACATAAAAAATCAAGTACTTTTGTACTTTCACTCGAGTAAAATTGAAAACGGAGTACTTTTACTTTTACTGGAGTAATATTTTATTATACGGATGTGTACTTTTACTCAAGTACTTGATTTGTGTACTTCTTCCACCACTGGACTTGAAGCATATTAAAAACACCAGACAAGCATGTAAACATGATTAAAATCTTGATTTTCACCACACTTTAACAGTGTGTGATGCATTATGCACAACTGCATTTTAAATGCAAACCGTTTCTTAATTTTTAGTGCAACGAGAGCTTATTGCAAGTGACATCTTATTAGAATGTCATCTTATTTTTACTTCCAGCACAACCCAGTTGAGCTCGGGCCAGTTCCACATCCCACTTATAACATTACGACTCCCAGCAGTCTGACACATTCTACAACCAACAAACCTGTGATCCGCCGAGCTCCAGAGAGAGAGCGTCTTGGTTGGAGATAGACCTGATGTCTAATCTATAATTGGTCCATTTTGATGATCACTGAGTGCTAATTACGGCTAATCGCTGTCTTTAATCACAGCCCAGTTTGTGTGAATCTCCCTTACTCACTTAAGCGTGTTTTTGCTGGACTGTTAGTGTCGCCACATGCTAAGTGATGACAGGAGCAGTAGGTCTAACACAACCGTCAACGTTTTCCAACACCTGCCTGACAGTTTAGCAAGAATCAAGATGCACTTGGTTCACTATTTCTCACTCATGCACTAGTGCAGTGACACTAAAGTGCTAAAGTTGCACATGAATGTAAGACTGAAACTGTCTGAAACTTCAATACTGCCTACTGTTTTTAAAAATAGTAAGTGAAAAACAGTATGCATTATTCCACAGTAAGTGTTTCAGACAGTTGATGTTATATAGCCTCATCATCATGTTGCATGTGAGTGACAGCTGCCTGTGAAATTACACCTACAGATATTAGTGCTTAATTTATTTTAATATATAGATTCAATAAGCATGAATCAGTATATTTAATAAATCATCTGAAAGTTATGTGGGGAACATTTTGTGACAAATTGAAATTGTATTTGTTTTGACAGTGTTTAACTTTGAGTAATATGTGTAACTAGAGGAAAAAAATATATATATATATTCCACATATCAGAATAAATGGACATAGTCAAAATTAACTAAATATTCATTTTTAATTAAATTCGAATTCAAAGTCTTAAATTGAAAATTAACCAATTCTCAGATTCTGAATTTTTGCTTCCAACTAACATGGAAAGTTTTCTTTTTTTATCTCTTAACTGTCATTTGATAAAATAGTGAGTAAAATATACTTTAATCTCAATATATTTAATAAATCATTAAAAAAAGCTTTGTTTTTAGCTTTGTAATTAAATATATTATATATAATATTAACTTTATTTTTTTCTTTATTTACTTTATTTTTTAGTACCTATTTTTATATTTTGCATTTATCATATATTTCAGAATAAACTGGCATAATTGGTCAATATTTACTATATATTATATATTTAGTTATATATATTTCTAATTCCAACTCATGAATTGAAAAGGAACCAATCTTGGAAATGGAAAATGCATATTCTGTATTATTTGTGCCAAAAATGTCAGTTTGATAAAATAATTAATAAATAATACACTATGTACTGCAGAAATAGTGAGGGTCGAATGGCATGCTATTCTGAGCCCAGCTGTGAGTTTCCTGTGAACAGACTTTCTCTACACACTACAGATCCTCTCGTGGATAATCATATTAGCACATTCCCACATCGCCTCTCTTCCAAACCAAACCGGGCAGCATGGTGTCTAAATCTGTCCCTGCTCCACTCGATGCTTACCAGCATGTGAGGTAGAGAACAGCACAACGGCGCTGTGTCTCTGAACCGCTGTAGTAGCTTTCAGCGTGTTGTGTTTTTAGCCGCAGTAATTTTATTCATTATCTCAGCGCGCTCCATTTTTGTGCTACTAACAATAGCATCTCTAGCAGCCTTCCTTGTGTGCCACCTGCCAAACGTGCAGGAATTAAAATGCTAATTTGGTGCTATTAGCTTGACAGTGCAGCCATTACCCATGACCACACACAGGTCTGGAGGTTACAATAACGCAACGCACCTGATTGAAACCACCCGGCTATTATGGAGTGCAGAAGTGAAGGGTAATGGACAGATTAAAGTAAAGTCTGGCTGATTATGTTCTTTCAGTTTTTCCAACAAAATCCTGTCACTGTGGGGGGAAAAAAAGACAAAAAGAAAGAGCATTCAATAACATATTCATTTTAATATGAATCACCAAAATGTTGTTCAAAAAACAGTTCACCCAAAAATGAAAATTAGCTGTAAATGTAGTCCCTCTGAGGCCATCCAGGATGTAGATGAGTTTGTTTCTTCATCAGATTTGGAGAAATGTAGCATTCCATTACTTGATCAGCAGTGGATGCTCTGCAGTGAATGGGTGCCGTCAGAATGAGAGTCCAAACAGCTGATAAAAACATCACAATAATCCACAAGTAATCCACACCACTCCAGTCCATCAGTTAACATCTGGAGAAGACAAAAGCTGAAACAAATCCATAATTAAGACGTTTTAAACTAAAATATGAGTCCATATAATAACGCTTTCTCCAGTGAAAAAGTGGTCTGGTCTGAAACAGGAGAGAAATCTGCACAGATCAAGCACCGTTTACAAGCCAAAACAGCTCTAAACAAATATGTGGCTGGATTTTGATGTGAGAGACAACAGGAGATGGACTTTTTCACTGGAGGAAGCGT
>NW_015540875.1:147911-176291 GCF_001515605.1 Sinocyclocheilus anshuiensis | reverse complement strand
CATCACAATAATCCACAAGTAATCCACAGCACTCCAGTCCATCAGTTAACATCTGGAGAAGACAAAAGCTGAAACAAATCCATAATTAAGACGTTTTAAACTAAAATATGAGTCCATATAATAACGCTTTCTCCAGTGAAAAAGTGGTCTGGTCTGAAACAGGAGAGAAATCTGCACAGATCAAGCACCGTTTACAAGCCAAAACAGCTCTAAACAAATATGTGGCTGGATTTTGATGTGAGAGACAACAGGAGATGGACTTTTTCACTGGAGGAAGCGTTATTATGGATTATGGACTTGAATTTTGGTCAGAAGTGACAGTTTAGAGATAAAGACATCTTAATTATCAATTAGTTTCTTACAAACGCACAGCTTTTGGCTACTCAAGACATTAATTCAACACATTAAATACAGGCAGCCATATCACCCTGCAGCCCAAGACTGGTAGCCCACTGAAGCTAAGCAGGGCTGGGCTTTGTCAGTACCTGGATGGGAGACCTCCTGGGAAAACTAGGTTGCTGCTGGAAGAGGTGTTAGTGAGGATAGCAGCGGGTGCTCACCCTGTGGTCTGTGTGGGTCCTAACACCCGTGACGTAGTGACGGGGACACATATACTGTCAAAAAATACCGTCCTTCTGATGAGACATTAAACCGAAGTCCTGACTCTCTGTGGTCATTAAAAATCCCAGGATGTCTTTCGAAAAGAGTAGAGGTGTGACCTCGGCATCCTGGCCAAATTTGCCCATTGGCCTCTGATCATCATGGCCTCCTAACAATCCCCATCTCTACTGATTGGCTTCATCACTCTGTCTCCTCTCCACCAATAAGCTGGTGTGTGGTGGGCGTTCTGGCACACTATGGCTGCCGTCGCATCATCCAGGTGGATGCTGCACACTGGTGGTGGATGAGGAGATACCCCCGACAATGTAAAGTGCTTTGAGTGCCTAGAAAAGCAGAAAAGCACTATATAAATGTAATGAATTATTATTATTTCACTACAGAGCATCCACTGCTGAGCAAGTGATGCAATGCTACATTTCTCCAAATCTGATGAAGAAACAAACTCATCTACAGTACATCTTGGATGACCTGAGGATGACTAAATAAATTTTTATTTTTGGGTGAAAAGAACTCTTTCTTTTAAGAAATGTGCCATTTAATTGAATCACTCTTTATTTTATAGCTAAATACTGCAACATTACAGAAAGTAGAGTGAGAGCCATTCAAGATTTGTGTTTTTACAATGGAAAGACACTCACATACACAAACATATTTACCCACAAATACCTGCTTAAGCGTTGTAGCTTGGGATTTGTCTGATTTCTTACAGTTTAATCCTTTTAAACCCTCTCTTAATTCATGGTTGTTTAGCGTGCTTTCTTCAAACATGCTCGGTTTTGCCGCTGTGAATTGTTCAGCAGTTGATTTAAGACTGAAATACTCTCTGTGTGAGTTGGGATTACTTTCATTTGGCTCGCAGTGAAGGCTTGTGTTTTTTGGATAGTCATCTCTCTTCGTCTGACACGTCGCTCTGAAGCAGGCTGTAATAGATGACTGCTGTCGTTCTGCTGTGACACAAATTGAGCTGGAAGCCTCTTTAAATTTCAGATGTGAGTGTGATTTAAGTGTGCTGTTGATCAGGGCATCAATGGATGGATTGAGGAGGTGATTAGACTCTATGGTTCTCTGCTATAATTCTCTTACCGTCTAACTCCAGAGATTCTGCTTCCTTCCTGTAAGTGGCTGCCAGTCAATAAGGACTCTTGTCACCTCAACTCCTTGCAAACTCAAGTGATTGTAATTATGCTGACATATTATGTCTCCTTAGGGCCTCTCCTGGCCTTTAACTCCCCTTATCTTAATAGTCTCTATTATTGGCCACTGCATAACAAAAGCAATTTTTCATGCTGTTTTTTTATTTAAGTTTTATTGTGTAAACATGCATAAGGCTGATATAAGCCAAAATGTATGTCATTGTATTTGGTATAGTTTTGGTTTTACATTTTTATTTTGTTTCTTTTCTTTTCTTATTTGAGCAGTAATGAACATGAATGAAACAATTTTAATACGTTAAAGGTAAATATAAAACATTAAATGTAATAATTTGCATTAGCGACTCAGAGGTTGATTAATTAACCCACTT
The DNA here is from genome assembly GCF_001515605.1 of Sinocyclocheilus anshuiensis. Lineage (NCBI taxonomy): Eukaryota > Metazoa > Chordata > Actinopteri > Cypriniformes > Cyprinidae > Sinocyclocheilus > Sinocyclocheilus anshuiensis. The sequence goes on along the minus strand of NW_015540875.1, from coordinate 174,148 downwards.
GACGAATCAGTTTCATTCAGTGAAGGATTCGTCAGACTAATTCAAATCAGTAACGTCAATGAGAATGATTCACTAAAAGAACCGGTTCAATTGAATCACGTTGTTCCACACATCCAGTCTGTAATTACAAATATTTACATTTTACTAAGCTGCACTAGAAAAAAAAGAAGAAAAACAACTTATATTTTTTAGACGGACAACGCTCAAAGTAGTAATAGCATTTTAGTCAAGTGTTTATGATTCAGATACCGCTTTGGCTTGTTCAGTTTCATTCAGTTAAGGATTCTTCTGACTAATTCAAACAGCAATTATAATGATTCACTAAAAGAACTGGTTCAACTGAGTCATTTATTCTTCCACGCAACCAAAAAATGCTGGGTTGTTTCAACATTTGACGGACAACATTTAAAGCAATAATAATTGGCATTTCAGTGAGTCTGATGTTGATTCAGTAATTACAATGTTTTATATTTTATGAACTTTCAGTAGCCAATAAGGAATAAATAAATAGTTATTTGAAGTTCATTGGAGGATTCATCAGACTGATTCATACCAGTGAAAATGATTCATTTAAATAACCTGCTCAACTGAGTCATTTAGCCTATTATGAATCGGACTACATGGATAGCGCTGGTGTGTTTGTTTTGGCGTCTTTGTCGTGAAACACTCAAACCTAGACGAGGTCTTTTTTATCTTATATTCAGTTCAGAGTCAGACTGCAAACTATCATTCATAACTCAGGTGAATATGGTTTCTTTTGCCTGCGCTCGAGATTTAGTGCCTCAGAAAACACTGGCATAATCACCAAAGAATGGATACTCACATATTAATTCCGGTTGATATATTTTTTCGGTATATCGCTTTAACCGCCCACACCTGCATCGGATGGATATCTTTGACCGTTGCGTCGCATTAAATGTCTATGAGCGTCACCATTTTATGATGCTGAAAAACAGTCATTAACTTTATTATTATCTGTGGATAAAATGGTTTTTGCAGAATGTCAAATCTGCTCTTTTCAGTACAACTCAGTAATACTGTGATAGGAGCCTGTAAAAATATAAAAACACCATGAAAATATAGTTCATATTACTGATGTGCTATATTATTAGTCTTTTGAAGTAAAAAATGTACTGTTAAGGTGTGCTTTTCGAACCTGGTTATTTTATGGAAACATTGCGTAAACGTTCTGACAAGTTCTTGTGTTTCCATGGAAGGATATTATTGTTTCATTTTTTGGGGTTGAACTGTACCTTACCTTAAATTTGAGGTGAGTGACTTTAAATGCAATCATTTTGAGATTTGATTTAATTTGATTTGCAATAGGAAAAACAATTCATAGTGGTCTTGCTGAGAAAAGTTTGTGTTGCACAATTGCTATTATTCACACGCTCTTCAAAAATCAATAGCTTCCTTTGACTCCCAGCAGTGGGAAACAGGGTCTAAAAGTGCTTAATAACGGTCTGCCCTCTCGGCCCTGGCCGCAGAGATCTTGGCAGATTCCCCGCAGCAGGAAAGCACTGCGGCATTGAATACGAGTCACTGAGTGACACGGCCAGAGGTCACGGCCGCATGGATTCCAGAAAACACTCTTTGAGATGTGAATGTACTTTAAAGCGGTCATGCATTTTTATTATTTTATTTTTTCCTGAAGGACCATTTATTGTGGCAAAACAGGAATAGTTTGGTTTTCCGTGACTATTTTCTGTACTCTTTCTGACCCTTAGAAATTGAGTTTCTAATTGAGATTGGATTTATTGATGATAAATATAGAAACCTGATTATTGTGTTTTTGAAACACATTGTTTATTACCCAGATATGATCTGTTTCATTTATGTTTGGCAGACAAATATGCATCACATTCAGTTCAAATGGATGGAAATTTTAAATGCAATTCAAATGCATAAATCTTCAGTTTTGGCCTAGGTAGTACAATAAACTGCTTCATCTCAAAATATTTAAGGGAAATTTGATTCCTCATAATATGAACTAGCAAAGTTTCTCAACACCTGTTTAGGTAAAAACAGCCTTGTAGTATGAACATGACCTTGCTGTTTCACCATACAGCATGTTGGAAAATGTTTTCCTCAATTATTAATGTAATTTGTTTTGTTTCTAAAACACAAAGATGAGTTTCTTGTTTGTTTTCTGCAGAATGGAGAGGCGTCACTGTTCGAGGTGAACATCCGTTACGTTGGCGGACTTCTCTCTGCGTACTACCTGACGGGAGCTGAGGTAAGATTCAGTCTCATCTGTGCTTCTCGCTTAAGTTTGACTCGTTTTAATGTAATTAGTTGGAACAGGAGTTCATGTTTAATCATAAAAGTTACAGCGAGATCACATATGCGTGGTTAATCTGAAATGGGCCAAGTTTTGAAACCCGAGGGCATCATATTAAAGTCGAAAGTAAAATAAAGGCGACACTCAGAGTCGTGAGTCAACCTAATGGACATTGATTTTCAGTCAGAATTAGTCAAAGAGGAAGACGGATGCTCTGTTTTCTGAGCCCATACATCTGTGTTTATAGATCTGTGTCAGATGTAGACACACGTGCTACATATGCACATCACATGAGTCATTTTGATGTTTCATTGAGCATTGAGATGCTCAATATAGACATATTTGTTTGAGAGATGGGAGCATATAGTAGGAATACAATTGTAAAATGTGATATTCTCCATCATTTTTATTAGATCGACCGATACTTATTTTTTAGAACCAATACTGATGCCGATTATCTGTATGTTCAATAACCGATATGCAGAACTGATATTTATTTACTGTTTTACTTGTTTTTGTTTAATTTAATTTTCATATCACAACAATAAAAACATAGCATTTTTCTTTTTTCAAATAAGAACAACTGAAGCAGCAGCAACACTAATACAAAAGGCAAAATAAATTGACAAAGTCTAATGTTTTTAAATGGAGAACATTAATAATTGTGAAATAAAAAACAGAAGTTTTTGTAGTTCCTCTTTGGATAAAAGCATCTGCTAAATGCATAAATGTAAAAATGTCAAGGGAGGCTATCAACTTTGCATTAATGTAATAATTACTGGTAAATAAATACTGGTAAATTATCTGTAAAACCGAGTATCGGTTGATCTCTGATTCTGAGTCACTTTGAGCTTTCTTCAGCTTTCTAGTCATATAGTTATTGTATTTTTACTCCAAACTGTTGCCAGACTTTGACAGACTTTGAAGGTTTATTCAAACATTATATATTTGAGACATCAATTACAATAAAAATGTAATGCATATATTTAATGCAAATATGGTACTTAAAATGGTACTAAAATGCTCTTCTCTAGAATTTACGTCTTCCTGCAGTATTTTCTTCTTGAATTGACTCTTTTTAAATTGTTTTTATTGTTTACATTAACATTTATTTTATTTTTGTGGTAAATTGATATAATTGAGTGCAACTTCAGCACATTCGAGCAGATTATTTCATGTAGTATGACCAGATAGTCTGTATGTAATTTTTGCTCCATTTCATCTTCATATCTCAATAAAAACACAGCATTTTTATAACAACAACTGCAGCAGCAATAATAATATTAACAATAGGCGAAATAAATTGATGTTAATGTTCTCAAATGGAGTAATATAAAAGTGAAGGGAGACTATCACCTTTGCATAAATGTAATCATTAGTTGAAAATATCTGTAAAAATATCGGTTAAACCAATTATCTGTTGATCTCGAATTCTGAGTCACTTTGAGCTTTCCTTAGCTGAATTGAACTAACTAGGGATCTTTTTTCTTTCTTTTTTTATGGTTTACATTTACATTTATTCAAATTTTTGGTAATTTGAGCAGATAGTTTCTATGTAATTTAACTGTTACATTCATCTCTGATGGATGTGGACGTAAAGAGAATCTGTTTATGATGCTTCTGCTTTAGTTTTGCACTTTACTGAAAGTGTGCATGACTTTCTGTCTCCGTCTCTCACTGTCGATGGAGTTTGTTGTCCACGTCTCTGATAAATCTCTCAGGAGAGCTCAGCAGTCTGCAGTGATCTATCCCTGCATTCATGTACGCTGGGAATCCATCATGCATGTGTGTTCTGGATGTAGATTTATCTCATCCATCTCCTTCCCTGAGTTTCTGGGAGGTTGCGCCCCATGCAGATAAGGGCGGGTGATTGGAAAACCCACTTTTGCGAAACGGCCACGGTGGCGAGGCGTGTGTAAATCACGCCGACAGCATGAGGTAGGAGCTTTCAGGGAAACATCACAGGGCTTACAGCAGGATTTACAGCTGCAGAGCTCCATTTGTTCAAAGGAAAGAGTTGCTCTTGTTTTGATAGCCGATAAAATCGCTTTCTCTCTCTAGGCTAAACATGATGACATAACGGTCGCTATCGTCTCGGTCATGGATGTTAGCTGTTCTTGACTCTAAAACTCTAAATTCGGTCAGCCTGGGACTTATGTAATAATATACACATTCTATTAATGTTTTGTATTTTGAACGTCCAAAGCTTAACTGTTTTTTAAGGATGCATGATGCATTTTTTTATTTATCAGTATCCGTTATTGATGTATATCAAAAATATGTTAAATATAAAATGTGTTAAAACAACTAAAAATCAAGATTTAAAATGAAATTAAGTTTCTTAATTTTTTTCTTAATTCATTTATTATCCCTTAACAACGACCATTTTTATTTAAGAATTTTATTTATTTATTTATGTTAAAAGAGTGATGTCTAGACATTGAAAAGTCATGGAAGTTAAAATCTTAAGTTTTCATATTTCTTTTTTTATAATTAATGTAATTTATATATTTATTTTGTCAAGCTCTAAAGTATTTTATAGAGTAGAAGTTTGTAGGTAAAAATATTATTATAAAATATAATTATATTTCTAAAATAAAATTAAAAGATAAGTAGACACAGTCAGATGGATAGACAGATTGATTGATAGATAGATAGATAGATAGATAGATAGATAGAAAGTCATATATATATATATATATATATTAGTTTGTAGTGATTTATTTATTTATTTTATTTTTATTTATTTTTTTATTATTATTAATTTATATGATAGTTTTATTTTTCATTAAAATATTATAGAATTTTATAAGCCATTTATCGGTTGTCAGCCATAACATGAAACTAATTATCAGCTTATTGGTATCAAGCACAGTTTTAAAATAATTGCATCCTTACTGTTTGTAAATTAAAGTATATAAAAAAAACATTGTGCAGTAGCCATTGACATCCATCTGGCTCATGTGAACAATACATTTTTCATTTTATTAATTTTCTTAATGGTCATAACTGCAAATGTTTGCCGGAAGTTACTCGCCCATGAGATAAACAGCCCATCTCTATACTGGCAAACATTTTATTGTCATTATTAATATAATAAAATGTAATAATTTTTAAATGTATGTACATTTTGTGAATGAATAAACAGTGTGATACAGTGTAATGTTCATCCCAATATTCAGTCGTCATAATGTCTCTACATTAGCGTTCATTACACACTCGGCTGCTCAGTAAAGGTGACCTAAATCGTGTTTTCTTCATATGCATGTACTTTACATCAAGCGAGACTCATTTGAAGGTTCACATCATATGTATCATGCATCTATATGACTGTAAAAACCAGTGAATTTCTGCAAACTACTCAAAAATGACAGACTGGGCTGTAATCCACTCTGTAAATTGTCCCTGCACACCATGGCTACTGATGAATGTCTTCTTCCACTTGCCAACAGAACATCAGTCCGCTGTATCGCCCTTGTTAGTATGAAACTGAAGGGCGTTATATTACCTCTGCGCTTGTGCTAATTTACTGTAAGATCCCGCAGATATGCCAGGTGACCTGAATGAAGTAAAACTGACATTTTCATTGATGCACATCTATGTGTAATTGACCCAGTAGTGTAGAGCAGATTGTATTGTTATAATTAGCAGCTGGCATAGAACTAATGAGCTACTATATGTGTCTTTGCATGTTTATGTCAGTGCCCAGTACAAAATAGTATTATTTTCTTAATCAGTATTTTTGTCTAAAAACAACTTAACATTCTTAAAGCATGATAAATGTTCTGGAAAAAAATAATATTGCATAAGATATTTGTTGATTTTTTTAGCAATGTTTAAGCCCAGAGTTTCTGAGTGAAATATGTCCGACACAATGCATGCAGTATTTGTATTAATACTAAATTTAAAAAAAAAATGAAATGAAATAATTAAATGAAAATATGTTTCACTTACAATAAAACTATCTACATTGTAAAAAAAAAAAAAAAAAAGAAGATTTCTCAAAGTTTAAAAGTAAAGTAAAAACATAAAACAAAGATTACTGAGTATATTTTACAAGAAAAAACTATTTCAGTCTTCCTACTTTAAAAAAAAATGGTTTAATTTAATGTTACATACTATTAATAGTAAGTCTGTATTAATGTTAAAATTTCTTAAAATAAATGATATTTTTCAGTTAAAAAAAATCTACATTGTAGATAAAGATTTAAAACAAAGATTGAATATATTTTACAAGAAAATTATATTTTAGTGTTGCTACTTCAAAATGTCATATTTAATTTAATATTTTGTGCTATTTTTATAACTATTTGTGAAATTGAATAGCAATTGCTAAGTGAAAGTTATTTTGCCACCATTTTTTTCAGTGTAAGTTGCATGTATTAATACTGTAATATTGTACAATTATAATAAAATATATATTGATTCAATTTAGAGCAGCTTCATAAATTAAATAAAAACAAACAATCATATTGAATTGTACACAGAAAGGTACATTGCCATCTTGCTCTGACAAGTTGAATTTTATAATTATGACTTTCCCAACTTTCCAGGAGGACTTGAATGCACCATAATGTTGCACCAGCTTCATCTTTTGATGATTTAGCTCTTCGATTCTAGCTCAACAGCTAGGAGGTTAGCGCCATCCTCGTCTATAAGCTATTTATTTGAGCGATTGGATTACTAAAGCCTGTCCTCTTTGCACCTGCAGTATCTTGAAATATTCTGCATATAACCATTACGGCAGTAACGTCAAAAGCCTATAGCCTATTTCTCTGAGGAATTACCTCAAGATCAAATCACTGTTGGTATTAGCTTGCGTCTCTTTGTCATTCCTTCACCTCTGTCAGCTCGCGGGATCCGTCTTTACATAAATGTTTTATCAGTCGAGCTACAGCGATCATATCAAACCATTCAGGACGTCAGATTGACCTGAATAAACATCATGCATGGTTGATTCTCCTGCTGTGAATCAGCTGCTGCATTATTGATACAGTCATTAAGTTCACACATACCTGTTCAATTTAGCATTTTCTTTCTTTCTTTCCCGCTGCTTTATTTACATTTCCCTGTTGGTATAACCGCATGTCAGTCGGCATTTATTTCCAACCTCCTGCCAGTGTCATCCAGAAAACCTGCCAGAGTGCATTTAAAAAGACCTGCAGTTCTCATGCATGCATGTTTTTTTCTTTACTATATTTTGCAAAATCATTTTTTTGCAAAAAAGATGGAAGCAGATCGCTATAGTCAGCCCAAAAAAACCAGCTGGATGTTCAGAATGAGCTCAATTTAATCTCTGGATGTAATTTGGAGATGGAGCGTGTGTGATGCAGTGTTTCATATTCACCGTTCTGAGGAAGAATGGCTGCTAACAAGATCTTTGACTCTTGAGTTTAACCTGGCTGGTAGGAAATGACAGAAAATGAGCTCATTGCTCTCTGACAGGTGGAATGAAAACTCTGAACGCCTGTTATTGTACTTAATGAAGTTACACGGTTCATGTTACTCAAAGTGCTTGCTTCTGGTTTTACCACAAGAACAGAACGTTTCACAATGTTGCATTTTGGTTGCAGTTAGGTTACGTCACAGTGCATGATTTTTAAAGGGGTCATCGGATGCCCATTTTCCACAGTTTGATATGATTCTTTAGGGTCTTAATGAAAAGTCTATAACATACTTTGGTTAAAATTTCTCAGTGGTAGTGTAAAACAACACCCTGTCAAAAACAGCTCTGTTCACAGCAAGCCGTTTCGTTGCATTTCCCTTTAAATGCAAATGAGCTCTGCTGACCCCGCCCCTCTCTTCCGAGCCGCTCTGTGAGACGGTAAACTTTAGCCACATTCATTGTGAAACTTGCTAACTAGCTCATTATTAGGAAAGGCGATTTGCAAAGATTCATTAACAAAAACCTTATACTCACTTCTTCTGTAGGTGAAGCTGGATCATGAATGATTCGCACATTTAGGTAGATCGGGGGTGCATTACATTCAAAAACAATGTAATCCACTGTGTCTTCAGCGGCTCAGATGTCGGGAGTAAATAACGACTGCTATGTTCATTATTACATCCAACAACAAAACACCTCAATTGCTTGTTAGGAGTCATTCTTGTCTACATCTGCTCCGGTGGCGAAACTATGGCGGACTGATGACAGCTCACTCAGGGCAGGTCTAAGGTAAAACGCCAGTGTCAATGAGCAATCGTGGGAGGGGCCTTCCAGTGTGACGTCACACCGCCAAGAATCTGAGAACGGCTTGATTTGAGAAAGGGGTTTGGATTTATCGAGATTTTAAAAATAGCACTGGGTGGATTTTTATCATTATTTTGTGTCAATCAACAATCGTGGGAGGGGCCAGCCAGTGTGACGTCACACCGCCAAGAATCTGAGAACGGCTTGATATGAGAAAGGGATTTGAATTTATCGAGGTTTTAAAAAAAGCACTAGGTGGATTTTTATCATTATAAGGTAGATGTGTACACATACTGCCAAGACACATTTCAGTTCAAACAACATGTAAAAGTGAATTTTGCATCCGATGACCCCTTTAAAACATTCTAAAAACCAAGAGCTTCAGTTCATGTATTTAGGTTAAGAACTTGGAATTTTGAGAAAAGTTACATTTCACAAACATTGCATAATTTTTTTTTTTTTTCCAAATTCCAATTTTTTTTCTGCAAATTCATTTTTAGATTCTGTTTTTTTTTTCTGTTTAAATTTATATATACATATATAAATATATATATGTATATATATAATTTTTTTTTTTTTTTCAGAAAATCTGTTGTCTGCTAAAAAAAATTCTGCATATGTGTTTTAATACAAATGTATTATCAGTGTTAATCAAAGGCATAACACAAGTAATTTCATTAATCTTTTAAACAGTAATTAAGTTAAATTTAACAACTCTTTTTGTTTTTTGGCTAACAAGTGCTGCAGAACAGAGGTTTTACTGTTAAAATTAGGTTTAATATTCACAGACATTGGTCCATATTGACATTTGATTAATTGTGCAGCCCTACTTTTGATTTATTCATCCAAAATTTGCCAAATTCCATGACATTCTGTGTTATACAGTAAATTCCATTCCACAGTTCCATCCACATTTTCCGCATTGCCAAATTCATAGGGCCCTACATTTAAATTAACATTTTTGGGTGAACTATTCCTTTAAGTCATAAGGTATGAGATGTTGTGCTGTAATTTAGGTCATGTCCACACATACACGGGCATTTTTAAAAACAGAGTTTTTCCTTCCGTTTTAAAAAAAATCTCCGTCCACATGAAAACGCAAAGGCATGCTATGACGCACCAACAGGTGGCGATATAATCTCAACCGTAAAACCATGTTGGCCAATCAGAAGCCTGAAAAGTCTCCAGTAGGCGGAGATAACAGCGCAGGCTCCGACGTCACAAGCCAAAAACAACGGTTTTGCTGTCTACACAATAACACTGCAACCGGAGTTTTTGAAAATCTTCACCCTGGCAGGTGTTTTCAAAAATGTCCGGTTTCAGTGACCTGCTGCTGCGTTTGCATGTGGACGAACGGCCAAACCGTGTAAAAAAAGCTGAGGTTTTAAAAATAACCGCATTCATGTGGACAGGGCCATAATCACAGCTAATGGGTGTTGTCATCTTCTTTATCCATTTGCATTGGAAGGATGCAAATTTCAGGAATACAGAGAGTCAAAAGCATTCCAGATTGGACTTCTGCTGCCCGTCTCTCATTATTAAAAAGATGGTCATAAGACGTTCGATTGCCTCTGCAGAAAATGCTGTTTATGGGCTAAAGGCCATTGCTTTAAACAATGAGAGCGCTATCGATCCCAGAAGCCTGCGCTCGCAATCAATGCTTTCCCAGAAAGTTGAGCCTTCCTTCTGCAGAAGCGAGTTTGATGTTGATTTGTGGGTCCGGGCCGAAGGCGAGGCGCTCGGTCACCACTGCCTGTAAAATTCACGACAGACGCGGGATCCAGGGTTACAAGCTGTGCTCCCAGCATTTGTCCTCTACTGAACTTCCAGTCAGTTTTGAGGGGCTGCTTTCTGAGTCACATTATAACCGTACTATATAGTATGCGAGAATTACAATCACAGTTATTGAAAAAATATTCATGAAAACTTATGCTGCAGGCACACAGATGGTATACTATATATATTGGACAAATATTTGGATGCGTCTATGGGTGTGTATTTTTTTAAATATGAATTTAGATATTGTAAGACAATGGATCATCTGACTAGAAAGGAATAATACATTGAATATAAATAACGCAGAAGCTGCTACACTTGGTTTGCTCTTTTTTTTTTACTCCCAGTAAAAACAAAGCAGGTGTCGAGGCAACAGATGCCCAAATGTTGCTCGTTCACATCTGAGTCCAAACTGCTCGTTATAAAGAGATAAAAGCGTGGGAAGGGTGGAAGAGGGTGAATTATTTTTGATCATATCTTGTTTTGTCATGCAGAGAGAGCGTCGAGTGTGCGGCGGATGGCGAGCGTGCTTTTCTTTATTTAGAAACACAGCAATAGCACTTTGAAGAACAACTTCATGCCAACTAGGGCCAATCAAAGCCACAGCAAACTGTTGTGCATCTCTGATCAACACACAGCAGTGATTTGTTACTGAATGAATCTATGGTTTTGAATGAATCAAGTGAGTCAGTGATTCAGTAACTCATTCGACAGTCACTTGCTTCGTTTCTGAATGAATCAGCTGTTTGAATGAATCTGTTGAATGAATGATTCAATGACTCACTCATTAAGACAGTGACTTGTTGCCACCTACTGGAGATTTTAGTTTTTTATTTAGAACATAATTTTATTTAAAAAAAATAATAATTTCGTAATTTATTTATTTATGCAATGATCAAAACATTTCTTTCTGAAGCTACTTAATGTCTTAATGTAATGTTTATTCAGTGCTTTTCTCTAACATAATAATCACTTTAAATTATCTTTTTTGTGGTAACAGCCAAAATTAATGTATACATCATGTAATTAAAGGTGCAGTAGGAGATCTTGGAAAATGCTAACTTTAGCCTGATAGCACTGAAAGCGAACGTCCCACCCTCCCTGCAATCACCGTCCAAAGCCACGCCCCCTGAACGCATATACGCTCACAGACCAGAATACCAGAGACAACATTACTACAATAGGCTACATCAGCGGTTCCCAATTCCAGCCCATGTTCCGAAGTAAAGTAAACTTCAACGGATTTCCCCTGCTCAGGCAGTAGGGAGCAGTGAACACTGTGTAGGGATCATATCGATCGGAACACAGTTCATGCACGTAGCTCACTTCTAACGAGCTGGTTATCTGAATCGGGTGTGTTAACTAAGGGAGACATTCAAAATATGCAGAGTGGGCGCGAGGCTCAAGGACTTGGATTGGGAACCGCTGGGCTACATCATGTGCCATTCACCGGTGAGAAAACTTTAAAAGTACTACAATACCAGGAAGGAAGATCAGGTTGTTGATGTTTGTCTGCCATTCTCAGTCTGTTTGCACAGCGTGCGTGAACGAGCTGATGACGTATCCTGTCTGTGCGAACCGGGTGCGCAAAGGTATGCTAATACATACATTGACAGGCAGGTAGGAAAGCCAATCGGACCGAGCGTTTTGATTGGATGAACATTTCTTGGTCCTACACCTTCCACAGAATATGTAAATACAGATAAATACATTTAGACCACTTAACTTAATGATTGCTATCGGGATGTGAAGAGACTTTCAACCAGCATAACAAAAGATGTTTCTGAAGACAATCACCTATTGCACCTTTAATTAGAATAAAAATTGCATTGTTTTCCAATTTGTGACATTCATTTGAAAATAATTTTTCCAGTCGTACATTTTGTAATTGAAGATTTCTTACAAATAAATTTAGGAGCACATTTTTAAATAAAAACAGTCCCTTAAAGTAGAAATGTGGTGCTGTTGCACGTTTAACAGGCTCACGTTTTCAGAGAAGTTTCGATTTTCCCGCAATACAGCGAAATTTTTGTCAATCGATTGATTGTGATCTACTGTTGATGAGTAATGACAATGTTTACTTTATGGTGTTTATTTTGTAATATGTTTTAGATGGTTGTTAGATTGCATATTTTATCTTATCTTTTTGAATGAGCAGCCCGCAGTAGTAAAGCATATACTTTCAAAATAAGAGTCAAAATAAGAGTATTTCGGGTTTGTTTATAAATAAAAGTCCTGCGTTGTGCATAATTTTTTTTATTATTGGAATATTGTTTACACAAACTGCATCTGGGATTTAATTGAAGATAAACTCTAATAGCATCTGTAAGAACATTATTTAACACATGTATTTATTACTAGTATCGGCACAATAATCTGTACTTTCTGGATTCTACTAAACTGAATAATTTTGCTTGCAAATATCTTTTGTATCCCTTTAATAAAATCTCTTTATTTATAAAAACTCATTATTTAATCAATTAAATTGCATTTTTAATGCACTGCTAATTCTTTCAACTTAGGACATGTGCTCTTTGGGGAAAAAAGTAAGCGTTAAGCAACGGTTTACTTTATGTACATTACTTGATCTGATGACCAGCTGAGATGTATATACAGTGGGTACGGAATGTATTCAGACCCCCTTCAATTAAATCTGCAAAAATGTCAACAATTCTGTGTTTTTCTGTCAATATGGGGTGCTGTGTGTACATTAATGAGGAAAAAAAATTAACTTAAATGATTTTAGCAAATGACTGCAATATAACAAAGAGTGAAAAATTGAAGGGGGTCTGAATACTTTCCGTACCCACTGTAGATGAGAAGCAACACTTGCATATCTCAGTTCATCTTAAAAAAGATCTTGCATATTATCTATTGCATATTAAGCTGAAACTTTATCCAAACGTGCATCTAATGGTCATCAGAGATTCATATTTTCTTGTGTCCCATTTCTTCTGATTAATGTGCATGTCCCTCAGGGATCCTGCATAAACTACAGCAGAAATTTCTCTCTCGTTTACATTTAAGAATCTAATTGAGTGTGCGTATATGTGTGTGTGTTTTCCAACATGAAGCTGCAACAACTATTAATTAAGCACATAAAAGCAGCGCGTTAATTGCCAGAGAGGTTACAAGGCCGGGACACCGCAATCAATTATATGCTAACTAATGAATAATATTGCACATTTGCTTCCCTCGAAATGACACTTAATTGCTTGCATCTTGCTTTTTCACTCTAAAGTGAGGCATGTCTGTTTGTGCAGGTGAATTAGTGCATTATTATAAAGCTTTCAGCATTATGTATTTATTTTGTGCATTCAACAACCGGTAAGATCAAATGGAGTTGGTGTATAGTTTCATTAGCTAAAGGTTTGTCCTTTGAGTGGACAGTGAGGATATTTAGAAAGGCCCCCAGTGGGTACGGCGTTCAGGATAGATGGGCTGGTGCAGGATCTGTGCTGTAAATAGCTGTGGGTGACTGTAATGTATGGTTATGACGTGGTTTATGGTTGTGTTGGGTATTGGGCTTTGTGGTGAGGACGTCCCTCTGGCTGTATGGAGCTTTAGCGCTCTCCGATCGATAGGCCTGAATAAATAGGTGGCATCTGTGCTAGGAAAATTAAAGCCACCCTGGTGATCTGTGGTAATCAGTTCTGTGCACCCTAAAGTTGTTTAAATGAGCTGATGCCTCGTGAGATCGGCAACAAATAGAAGGCAGGGTGAAATTAGGGGAAAGAGCAAGAAAAAGATTTATATTTGGTTAAATATGGTGGTTCTTTAGTCTACAGCAATATTTAAGTGAATGTATGCAATGCTATCAGTGTTATTTAAGTATTTACTACTTCTTTTGAATTGGATTTTATTTAATTTAAGCATTTATTTATCATGGTGCAACATTTCAGATTTTTATTTTATTTTAAGTTTCCATCTAATATTTATATTTTGTTTTATTTTAGCTTTATTTAAATTAATGGAAATGTTTTTCATATTTTTAGTTAACAATAACAATACTGAATGTTAAATGCATTTTTTTATTTTTTTTATTTATTTATACAGAAAGTAAGCATATTTATCCTCCTAACTGTCATTTTTAGCAACATTATTGATATATTATTTAAGCATTTATTTATCATGGTGCAACATTTCAAATATTCGTAGATTTTTACATTTTTATTTTAAGTTTTCCATCTAATATTAATATTTTTGTTTTATTTTAGCTTTATTTAGTTAATGAAAAAGATTTTAATAGTTTTATTTTTAGTCAACAATAACAAAACTAAATGTTAAGTGAAAATATTATAAAATAATTTTTTACTTTATTTATACAGAAAGTAAGCATATTTATCCTCCTAAATATAATTTTTAGCAACATTATTGATATATTATTTAAGCATTTATTTATTATGGTACAACATTTCATATTTTCGTAGATTTTTTTATTTTTATTTTAAGCGTTCCATCTAATATTAACATTTTTTTTTACTTTAGCTTTATTTCAGTTAATGAAAATGATTTTAATAGTTTTATTTGTAGTCAACAATAACAAAAGTGACTGTTAAGTGAAAATATTTTAAACATTTTTTTACTTCATTTATTCAAAAATTAAGCATATTTATCCTCCAGATTGTCTTTTCTAGCAATATTATTCATATATTACTTAAAGGTACACTAAGCGATTTTTACCAAACGATGTTGGAATTTGAAAGCACCAAAACAAACACGCCCATACGCCAAAAGGACCTCGCCCCTATTTTAAAAACAACGCAACCTCGGCATCTGATTCGAGCCCTTCCCGCTCCTTGAGTTCTCTCCACCGCTGCTCCGATATTTACGCGGGTCCTACCTCTTGCCTGATCGTAACTCTTCTTTTTAATGTTTTGTTCCTCTGATATTTTCCTCTTTTTTTTAGATCTGCTAATATTCGTCCTGTGCACTCAAATTGAGCGCTCTCTTCTCTCTATCATTACAAGGCACGCCCCCTTACTGCTGATTGGCTACAAGTGTGTTTTGGGACTCGGTTCGACACTGAGGTCAAAAGCGTTTTTCAAATATTGCTTAGTGCTCCTTTAAGCATTTATTCGTCATGATAGTATTTGTGGTACTTTTAGTGCTATATATTGTATTTTGTTTTAGCTTTATTTGAATGAATGAAAATGATTTTAATAGTTTTGGTTTGAGTTAACAATAACAACAACGAATGTTAAGTCAAAATATTACACCCCATAATCAAAACAGCAAACAAAGTATATATGTTTTCACAATCTTTATGTATATTTTTGTCTTTTTTACATTATTTTCATGTTTCAATCAACTGATATATTATTTGAGCGTATATATCATGGCAGTGTTTGTTTAAATTTAAACTTTGAATTTTTTTATTTTAATTTTAATAACTTTTAAAATTTCAATGTTCAATGTCAAAAAGTTCAATGTTAATCCATCCCAAATGGTGCACTGGATGTGCATAAGATGGTAAGTCCACAAGATGGTAAGCTGTCTCGTTTGTCATTTTATCTTTCAGAAGGTGCTCATGAGCCGTTATACAGCATTGATGCACTTTTGCAGAATCTGCACCGACATCTAGTCTATGCAGCGTCTGATCTTTGAGTTGGGAACAAAGTCTCTCTGTGATAGTTAGATGAACTTCATGCTGGATTGTGTTGCTGGAGGAAAATCGACTTCACGTTCGTAAAGGTTAAATATGTGGAAGGGAGCTACGGGTTTAGCAGCAGTCTCATGGGATGGTTGCATTGCTCTTTTAATGCTGAAAAGGAAGGAAACTCCCTCCTCAACACATCTCTTGTTGTTTTTAAGCTCTTGTCTGACCCCTGTGGCTTCATCGTCTGAGGCTTTCTCAGGGATCACAGCAACTGTAATTGAAAGAGTGTCATTCACTCAATGAAATCAACTTCTGCAGCACCAGTTTTTTGCTGTAGTTAAAGTGAGCTGGCTTTGATGTGCCGAGTCCTGCAGGGGAAGGAAAACCGGTGTTGTCTTCGATCATATAAATCAATGAGTCTCCAACAGCTGTGTGTGATTTCTTTTACAAGTAATATTGCACTTTTTTTCTTTTCCTTCTGTCTCATCATATAATGATATATGTGGGAATGTTGCAGGTGGATTTTCAGGATGCATTTTTATGCGTATGACCTTTTTATAGAATAAATTGTTCAATTATTGATCATAATTTGGCGTCATTCATGCAACAAGAGCAGAATAAATTTGTGCATTTGTAATACCATTCTTACATAGATTGTCACATGCAATTTGCGTGAAAATGGATTAATACATGTCTTTATGAAGCCCTGTTTTTGGTAAATCCCTGGTGACTCCTATAGTGCATCGTTAAAGGAATAGTTCACCCAAAAATTTGCTGCAAATGTCCTCACCCTCAGGCCATCCAAGATTAGGATGAGTTTGTTTCTTCATCAGATCTGGAGAAATGTAGCATACTAGCATTGCATTACTTGCTCACAATGGATGCTCGGCAGTGAATGGGTGCCGTCAGAATGAGAGTCCAAACAGCTGATAAAAACATCACAATAATCCACAAGTAATCCACACCACTCCAGTTAACTTCTTGAGAAGACAAAAGCTGCATGTTTGGAAGAAACAGACCCATCAAAAAGATAATATTGCTTTCTCCAGTGAAAAAGTGGTCTGGTCTGAATCGGGAGAGAAATCTGCACAGATTTAGCCGGAAGCAACGGTTTGAAGTTAAAAATGTCTCAATGATGGATTTGTTTCAGCTTTTGTCTTCTCCAGATGTTAACTGATGGACTGCAGTGCTGTGGGTTACTTGTGGATTATTGTGATGTTTTTATCAGCTGTTTGGACTCTCATTCTGACGGCACCCATTCACTGCAGAGCATCCACTGCTGAGCAAGTGATGGAATGCTACATTTCTCCAAATCTGATGAAGAAACAAATTTATCTGCATCTCGAACGGCCTGTGAGTGAGGTCATTTTCAGCTCATTTTATTTTTGGGTGAACTGTTCCTTTAAGGGCCGCTGGCGTGCTCAACTCTTCATCAATGATGTTTTCGGGGCTAAGATACTTCGAGTCAGTCCTCATGTTCTAAAGAAATTATAATATTGATTAATAATTGGGTTGATTACATCAGCTCAGCCAATTCTGAGGTGTTTGCAACATGTATTTGTCTTTCTCTAACTAAATTATCTGAAGAAAACGTCTCATAAGCCACATCTGACATTTGCAACTGTCCCATAAGAGACCGGTGTGTTTGCTTGACCAAAAAACTCAATGCCAACGTGACTTTAATGTCTTGGATATTCAGTTAATTTGACGTAAACGTTGCTAAACATTCACCAACATGCAAAATGGCACATTTCCGCAACCTTTATCATGAAATGAATGTCTATTGTTGCCGTCTGAGCTGAAATTTGTGCTTCGTTTTGGGTCAAGGAGAAACGGCTGAAACGCTGTCGGAAGATTTGTTTAGTTTGGCAAATGCTGTTGACTGCAGTGCATGACTCTTGTGTTACTATGGCAACCTAGAAATAAGAGGTTGAGATGGAAAACGAGCTGAACAAAAGGACCGTGACACATTTGTTGTGATGTCCCTCGTGGCTCTGTCTCCAAATCACTCAATACCCATAAAGCAGGACTGGGTGCTTCCACAGGGTCTAGATTTAGCTTTGCTGCAAATCTGACCTTTTGATTTGCATGAAGTTCCAAACGATAAAGAAAAATAATGAGATGAAATACCTGTCATTTGTAAAGTAAAAAAATATATATAATAATAATAATAATAATAATAATAATAATAGTGTTAAATGAGGTATGCATCATAGTTGGGAAACAATACAATGAAGCACCAAGGCTGCATTTATGTGCTTAAAAAGACATTAAATACAGTAAAATTGGGAAATATTATTACTGTTTAAAATAACCATATTCTATGTGAATATGTAGTAAAAAATAATTTATTGCTGTGATCTTTTCTGAATTTTCAGCATCATTACTCCAGTCTTCAGTGTCACATCCTTCAGAAATCATTCTAATTGCTGTTCAAGAAACACTCTTATCATCAGTGTTAAAAACAGTTGTGCTGCTTCATATTTTTCTGGAAGCCATGATAAATATTAAAGGGTTAGTTCACCCAAAAATGTCTTTTCAATATAATGAGACACTTTCTCATAATTCTGAATTAATCTACGCATGTGCAAAGAAGGAAGTGATGGCACATTAGCAATATCTGTTTGTGTAAATGCATGAACAGCAAACATGGCAAGTTTTCATTAAAGTCAGTATTTCATTAGTATGAGAAGATTATTGTGAGATAAGTCATTATTATGAGTAACTAAGTCACAATCTCATTATCACAGTCCTTATTCTGAAAAAATGTTCTCAATATACGAAATACTCATTATTCCCATTATTATGACTTCTTGCTGCTTTTTTTGGGCTTCCATACAGATCAGTGAGTCAACATTTTACAGTAACGTTATGTGTCATATTTCAGATGATAGAGGTCTCATTGGTGATGAACAATAGTTAAATATGTGTTAAATTAGAGTTCTTAAGAATATAGAGTTATGCATTTTAGTAAAGAATAGATGAGAGAGGTTATTTTTGCCTTTTCCACAGAACCTGATGACAGTTAGCAGACAGATGCTGTCTGCCAGTGTAAATAATATATCTGAATTAGCTGTTTGCTTGTGACCTTTTACAAGGTTAGAGTTGTTTGTGCAAGACAATAAAAGGGAAATGTCTGTCACGGTATTGGAGGTTATTATCAGTCATGGTGTAACTTTGTATATTGCATGTCAGCTTTAAACATTTTAGGCTACAGCCATTTGGATAGAGTATCATTAATTGATAGAAAAAGTATACGGCGGGGGTAATTGAAAAGTGAAGTAGTTCATTGTTTTATGTTATCTTAACTGCTTCATAAAGATTATCTCAAGGCCATTGTAATACAGGATAATACTTCAAATATGGAGTTCAGATATGGAAATGGACTATCTAGAAGCAAAGTTTTGGCTGTAGCCAAAGACTGGCAGTTTTTAGTGTTTAATGTATTTACTCGCCTGAAGAGACAGATAAATCATTTACAATGCGAATGAGACCCGAAATGGTCTGTGTGAAGTAAAATGTGATTGCAAAAAGGGATTTAAATGTTTGAGGAGAAAAATTATTCTCTCTTGGCACAGACTGTGTTGTCCATATGTTTTCATATGTCACAGCCATGTACTGGTACGACTGAACAGAAACAGGTATTTTAATTAGAATGCCCGAAGACAATGTTTTAATGACAATAGTGGGTTATAAAATGGCAAAGAATATTGATTATTTGGCTAATGTTATGCTGACTATTAGAGTTCTTATTGTCTGTATTGACCTGTAATGCTAAATTTCTCCAAATCTGTCTGCTGTTTTATAGTATAACAAAAGTAAAAAAAAAATGTTGGTCTTGTAACATCTGGAACTTGTTTGAAAGTCTGATTTTGATTTAGTGCTTGCTTACATCAAGTCATGGGACAGTATTTCATGGGTCTAGATTTGAGGTTGGTTTGAGATAGAGTTTAACCCTACCAAAAAAAAAAAGAAAAGGTTTAGCTATTCTAAAACTGGTAAAAAATTTAAGGTTGGTAATATTGTACATTAAAAAAAAAAACGTTTTAATATTTTTTGCAATATTTTATAATGTAAAATAACTATTTTCTATTATATTATTATTTTAAAATATAATTTATTACCAAAGCTGAAAGCTGAATTTTCAGCATCATTACTCCAGTCTTCAGTGTCACATCCTTCAGAAATCATTCTGTTCAAGACACTCTTATCATCAGTGTTAAAAACAGTTGTGCTGCTTCATATTTTTCTGGAAGCCATGATAAATATTAAAGGGTTAGTTCACCCAAAAATGAAAATTAGCCCATGTTTTACTCACCCTCAAGTTATCCTAGGTGTATATGACTTTCTTCTTTCAGACGAATCCAATCGGAGTTTTATTAAAACATTTTTCTTGCTCTTCCAAGCGTTAGAATGGGAGTAGGTGGGTGTTTTTTTTCAACAGTCCAAAAGTAGTCAAATAAAGCGCGCGCATCCATAATAAAACGTGCCTCACACGACTCCGGGAGGTGAATAAAGTATATATAATATGTATAAAATACCAAAAAACATGGTTATTGGTCACTATAGTTAAACCATGGTTTTGCTACACTAACCATAGTTTAACCATGGTATTTTTAGTAAAACTGTGATTATAGGCTACAATTGGTAATAAAAACGCCAAAAAAACAAAAAACATGGTTAGCCTACTATACTTTTACTATAGTAATACCATTGCTAATTTTCGTAAGGGATTGTGTATAATAATATGAAATAAATGTTTTAATAGAGTATGACAGCACAAAATATCAGGGAGTGAGATTTATTTGATTGCGATGCGAAGGAGGGTTACTGTAAGCCCCATCAGAACTGGGTTGCGGTGCAGGGGGACGGGACTAACGACAGATCATTGCAGTGTATCAGTCATATACATCGTCAGATCAGGTTTTTTAACTTATTAGAGGTACAGAACGCCACACAGCAACTTTTCGGCATTGCACCAAGCAAAAATCTATCGAAATCATCACAAAAAGTAAAGATCAAGCGCCTAACAAGGTCTCCGTGCGTTAATTCGAATGGTTTGTTTTCCCCTCGGCATAAACAGTTATGACGTTTTTGTGAGCGTTCCCAGCAATGCCGAACAAGTCAATATGTAACTGTCACACCCTTGGACGTTTTGTTGTGTTTTGATCCCCCATATGTTCTGTGTGACCTAGTTTTCCCTCATGTCTGACTGTGATTTGGTTCAGGCGTGTGTCATTAATTACCCTCATCAGCCCTCCTTTTTAAGTTGTGTTCAGTTCACTGTTTGTGGTCCGGTCTACTAAGTCCATACATGTGTTTCCTGACTGTCTGTTTTGGAATTACCCTCTTGTGGATTAATTAAAGACTGCTTGCATTGCTTATCATCTTCCTCCTGCGTTTTATTCCACCGTAGCGTGACAGTAACATTTTTGGGGTTACATTTTTCAGCGTAATTAACTATTGCAATGTTTTGCTATGGATTTCTATGTGATATAAGAGTTTGGTCATGCTGTCCGTCCCTACCGTACTGCATCAGAGCATTTATTTGACTTGCTGTCTGCTTAATTTTTGCTGTGAGGTGTTGTAAATCTGGAGAAGGGTGCAGCGAGTTGCCTTCTTTTGGCCCGCTGCAGCGAGTGTTTCTATTAGAAGGTCTGATAATTTTCCAACAGCTCGACAGCGAGTAAACAAGACAGACCTCTGGGGTCACAGGCCTGAAGAGACGATTAATTAGAGATTTCATAAAAGCACACAGCGCTCAGGAAGACATTTAAGAGCCTGAGCTCTAATGGATGCAAAGCAAGATAATGACATTACATGTCCAGTTATCCTGTCTGTGTGTGTGTGTGTGTGTGTGTGTGTGCAATTACATTTGAGGGCCCTTGTTTAAATCTCAGTTGTGTGTTGAGTTGATGAGGATGGAAGTAAATGCAAACTAAATGAATTCCCAGAATTCCCTGCTAAGCATTTTATTTGGTGAACTGTTTATCAATGTTTAGCACTGTTTTCACTTCAGTTATATAAATGAGTGTGTCTTTTAGTTTTATTGGTATATTTAATAAAGTAAAAAGAAAAGAAAAACATAAAAAAATAAAACGGTAAATATTTGATTATCTTATTAAAATAATTTTAATACACACACATATATATCATATTTTTTATTTTATTTTAATTATTTTAATATATTTATATTATATTGAACATAAAATGATATAAAAATGTATAAATTAAAGACATTTTAACATGAAATACATCAAATATACAAAAGAATATAGATAGATAGATAGATAGATAGATAGATAGATAGATAGATAGATAAAATGTATAAATTTCAATGGTAACACTTTACAATAAGTTAACATTAGTTAACTATGCATTAACTAACAGTAGCTAACAATGAGCAATAGATTTGTTACAGTATTTATTGAAGATTTGTTCATTTTATTAAAAATACAGTTCATGTTAGCTCGGGTCCATTAAATAATATTAACAAAACAACTGTTTTTAATAATGGATTAATAAACGTTGAAATGTTATTAAACGTACACTCTAAAAAATGCTGGGTTATTTTTAACCCAAATGCTGAGTTCTGCCTGCTGGGCCATTTTATTGGGTTTTTAATATTTTTACTCAGTCAGGTGCTGGGTAGTTTTTATAGTTATAGAAATGTAATAACAGAATGTTAAGTCAAGTCACGATTATTTATTTAGCACTTTTTACAATACAGATTTTTTTTTCTTTTAATCTTATTGTAAATTGTTACCGTTAAAAGTTTGTGTTTCAACGTGAAATACATCAGTACACAAAAGAAAAGAGTAGTTTTTTATGGAGTTGTTAAATTATGACTTTTATACCACAGTCCAGCTTCAAACACTGTCCACTAGATGTTTTCCTCATCACTGGAGCGTTCAGATCAAAGGCTGCCTGCCCTGTACTCTCTGCACCATCCATCATCAGACTGACACATGCTGTGGTGAACTGTGATATTTCTCCTCTTTGATGAGTTTGAAGTGAGGGTGTGTTTCCGTCAGATTCAAAAACGGATTTGTTTACCTCCGCTTCTTACTGTGCAATCATGTCGGCTTAATGACATTAATCAGGCCAAATCAGAGAGTGGAGATCTGGAGTGGCGTCCTGATGAAGCACGTGTGATGAGCGCTTACACGATCTGCTCTGAGATGCTGCGTTGCTGTCGATGTCTTGTGTGTGTTGTGGAAACAGAGGTTTGTTTTTATGGACAGTTTACTTTTAAGGTCTGAACTGCAGTGCTTTTAAAATAGTCATTGGTGAAGCGCTTGAGACAATTTACTCAACTGTCTTATGCTGTATAACTTTCTCCAGGTATTATTGACCCTCCTTGGTGATTCTGGTATGTTATTCTTTATAATTATGGTGTAAAATTGTTTTCTTTACTCATTATATCCAAACAGGGTCGTCACTTAAACCTCTGATGTTGTTCGCGTGGATGTCAAAAATGACAGAATTTATTAAATTATTTATTTCAATGAAATTAATGTACTATATTTTGTCTGGTAATGTTTTAATTTTATATTTTTTAGCACTATTTTATATTGTTGGAATAGTTATTATGCATTTATTTCCTGTTAACTGCTTTTTAAGAATAGACCTGAAAATGAAATGTACAATTTATACTGTCATAAATCTGGAATGCTTTGGAGCAAATCTCTTTTTAAAAAAGACCCTTGGCAGATTATTGCTGAAAAAAAAAATTTTTTTAAAGCGAAATGAATAAAGAGCTATAGAAGTTTAGGTTTATTATTATGAAAAATAAAAAATAGCATTTTGTGCTTTAACAAAAATTACATTTTTAAGCCCTATGAAATATGTTTTATTTTTTTTGTCAAATCTAGTTTTTATTTTACCAAATTCTGTGTTTTCCATACATTTTCTGGATTTCATTTGAATGGTTTCAAATTAAATTTTAATAAACAAAAGCCTCTCTAATTAATTGATTTTATTAAAAAAAATGTATTTATTCATCAAAAATTTGCCAATTTCTGTGACATTCCACGTTATACAATGGAACTGGAACTGCTTCCAAAAAAAATCATCTGATTAACATACTGCACAATGCTTTTCTTTCATTTTCTCTGTCGTTCCACTTTCTCTCTTTTAGTATGTCTTTCTTTCTCCCTGAAGGAGGAAGATGTGGCTCAGTCAGACATGACCCTTTTAACTTTGTCCAGGTTTTTCTTCTTCCTCTGTCCTTTAAGCGAGGTTAATTATGAGCAGTGTTCTGCATGACTAGAGAGTGAAGAGAGCTGCAGCGTGGACTGATTATCTATCTATCTATCTATCTATCTATCTATCTATCTATCTGTCTGTCTGTCTGTCTGTCTGTCTGTCTGTCTATCTATCCCTTTATCATTCTATCAATCTGTCCATCTGGCAGTGTTTTGGTTTTCATGTGCCATGTTGTGATTGTCTGAATCTCCTGGAGCCCGGCGTCGTAAAAGCCTCATTTGAGCAGCAAGAGATGATATGATTTCAAGAGAGCTGAACGAAACCATTCTACTGACTCTACTCAAGGCAAACTGCTCTCCTTTAGGTCCTCTTGTGAAAACCAAGCGCTCATTAATTTCAGGTGACACCTCATCTGTTTGAAAACAAACATTACAGTGGCAGGTTAATCAGGTGAACTTATCTAATAGATGTATATGAAAGGCTGCTCTGTCTTCCCAACATGCCTCTCTGGAAATGACACAGTGGGGAGTTTTGACCAATGAATCATTTGAACCAAATGAACTGATTAATATGAAACTGTGAATGAGTGAGTGTGTTGATTTCATTCTCAGTCCGCTCAGCTGTAGTCTGACTTCAGGTCAACGCTGCTACACTGCTACATGTTGGTAATAGTAGCTTGGGATAGTTAAGTTAGTCATGTTGCTACTTTTAGTGTCATTCCCTGAGGCTACTGTCAACGAGGTTGTTTTCCTCCTGCTGTCACTGTACAGACGTCATGTGATCCGTGAAAGACCGGACAGGTCGAGCGGTGACGGTGTTGAGCTGCTAATGAGCGCTTCACGTGCTGCTGTTCATTCAGAGCCAAAGACTCAGAGATGCGATTTCCACCTACATCACAACAATGTTCATTATCTGGAGCCCTATGAAGCCAGTTTGTTTCCCATATTCCAGTTAGTTTTTTGTCTGTATTACATTTTTTGCAATTTTAATTTTTTCTGGTCTGCTTTAATGGTTAAATAAAATTTTAGTATTTCATTTCAAATTTTAGTTTATCAAAAAGCATTTTTAATTAATTGAAATCATGCAACTTATACAGTTTAACAGCAATTTATTAAAAGTTAAACAACAATTACCCTTTTAGAGCCCTATGAAGCAAATTTTGGTAAATTCTTTCTCAAGTTCCATTTTATTTGTTTTTTACCAAATTCTACATTTTATGTTTTATTTTTCTGTATTCCGTTTTAATGGTTTCATTACATTTTAATAATCAAGAAGTCTAATTATTATATTCATAAAGCAACTTAATTAATCATTTTATAATTTTTTTTACACTAATAGGGCCCTATGGAAGTTTTTTTTTCACAAATTTTGTTATTTTATTTAAATTTTCCTGTTAAACAGATGAAGGCATAAAACATTAATTTAATTTATCTTTTAATCAAATTAACATTTTTGGCAAACAGTGTTGCACAGCACAAGGTTTACTATTAAAGTTAAAACATGGAAAGAAAAAAAAGTGTGATTATTTCTTTAAAAAATGAAGTTTTAATATTAATTGTATTATTATTATTATTATTATTGGTGTTATTATTAATGTTAGTGTTATTATTACCCTCACACATTCTGTTGTACGATGATAATATATTTCTGTCACAATTTCTTCAAGTTAAACCAAACTTTTATTTTGACGGGTTGCCATAAAGACCTTTAAAGGTGGGGTAAGTGATTTCTGGAAGCCAATGTTGATATTTCAAATCACCAAAACAAACATGCCCCTACCCCAAAAGTCTCGCCCCTAATTTGATAACTCCGCCCCACACATACGTACGCAACCCAGGCAACGATTGGCGGAATTTGCTGTGCCAGCCGGCTGAGGGAATGATGTCATCAATAAGTGAAAGCAATATGTGTTACTATGGTAATACAGGTCGAATGTGTTTTGGTAGTACTGTGTTTTTTAACAGCATATATTAGTTCTGTGAAACAAAGCAAAACCAATGTTACTCACCTATCGAGAAGAAACAAAGCAACCTTGGCGTCCGATTGCAGGCCTTCCCGCTCCTTGAGTTCTCTCCAGCGCTGGAAAGCTGATCCGAAATTTACATGGGTCCTACTTCTTGCCTTATCGTAAGCCTTCTTTTGTTCCGCAGATGTTTTCCTCTTTTGTTTTTTATCCGCCATCT
>NW_015540875.1:138908-147723 GCF_001515605.1 Sinocyclocheilus anshuiensis | reverse complement strand
TTTATTTTTTATTTTTTTTTCAAACTATGGAAGTCAATGGCTACCATCAACTGCTTGATTACCAACATTCTGTAAAGTATCTTCTTTTGTGCTCAACAGAAGTGTACTGACCTGCTTTTGTTTTTTTTTCATATAAAAATTGACAAATTCCGTGACAGTAAATTCCATTTTTATGTCTGGATTCGGTATTCGTTTTTTGGCACTGCTGTCAGCGGGCTAATTAACGATGTGCAAACGGAGCTCGTTCTTCCACTGCTCTGGCTACGTTTGTCAGCGTGATGCGATTGGCTGAGAAGGACAGCTGCTGCGTTGATGCGCTCCTGCTGTGTATCAGCTCGAGTCAGTCGGTTCAGCCCACATTTCCGGCAGATTGTAAACGCAACACAAGATGCAGTGAAATGGCCGGATGAGCCATCGATCTGTGTCTGTCAGCGGGTTGTTGACTAGCAGTGAATGCAGGAAATAAGGAATGCTGCCGGTGATTGACGCAGCAATCGCAGTGTGTTCAGCATCAGAATCAGACTGCAGCATTGAGAGCTGCATCTCTCCAGGCGAGAGACTATCAAACGCATTATTCAGCTTCATCTACAGGCCTTTGTGTGAGAACACAGCACTGGACTGAATTCAGCAGAACCATGAACAAGTCACCAGCCCATCGCTCTCCTGAACTCCTGCTGTGTTCTCGCTCCAGCTGGGAGCAGTGCTGGGAAAATCATGTGCTTCATCTGTGTTTTTCTCTTGTTATGCGGAAAGAAGAACTACATGTACTTGGAATATGATAAATTCACTCCGCAAGCACTTAATTAACTTAACAACCACTAACAAAGGCATCTATTATAAATTCAATTTTTTTAATAAAAAAAAAAATATATATATATATATATATATATAATTTTTATTGAATTATTATTATTGTTATTATTAATTCAACATTATAAATTAATATATCATATAATTAATTTTTCCTTGTAAAAATAAAAATAATAATTTATAGATCAATAAATATTACTATTGCACTTTTAAATAATAATAATGATCATGATGATGATGAATTATTAATAATAAATTGTACATCAATTAATACAATTATTAATGTTGCATTATACTTTTGAATAATAATAATAATAATAATAATTTATAGATCAATAAATAAAAATTCCTATTGTACTTTTTAATAATAATAATAAAATGAATTATTAATCATACATTATAAATAAATGAATAATATATTAATGTTGCCTTGTGCTTTTTAATAATAATTATTATTATTATCACCAATAAATAATATTAAAGTTGCATTGTACTTTTGAATGATAATAATTTATAGATCAATAAATAATATTACTATTGTACTTTTGAATAATAATGCTGATGATGATGATGATGATAGTTAATTATTACATTGTAAATAACAAAAATATTATTAATGTTGCATTGTTGTTTATAATAATAATAATTATTATTATTAGTAGTAGTAGTATTGCTTTTGCAGCATGTTTTTTTAAGCTTGAATAAGAACAATCCCCTTACATTAAAATTTCTCCTTTTATGTTCCGCTGAAGAAAGTAAGTCGTTTTACAGGTGTTTACAGGTTTGGAGCAACATAAAGTGAGTAAATATTGACAGAATTTTGGGGTTCAATTATTCCTTTATTGTCTTGTGCAGTTTTGCTTTCCAATGTAATTTTGAGGATGTTTACATATAGATAACTGGAAAACAAGTATGCTTTTTGCAGCAAAACTAACAGCATCTGAAATCTGGTGCAGATGCTGATATTTATGTGGAAAAAAAGTGACGAAATTCTGATGCTTGTAATGTAAATCAATGAGACCTTTATATACTTGCAGTGATCTAAATATCAGTGGTCACTCTCTCCAATATCTCCAATAATATTACATTTGGAAAAGCAAGACTTCAACAACCTTTAATTTTCGCTCTGTAGTTTCCTAAAGGCCTCGTGTTACTGTAGCGTAACTCAGTCGTGCAGCGTTTTGTGTTCGGACGTCTCGTCCCCGTCTGTGGTTTTAACGATCCCTTTTTGCCCAGGAGTTTTCATCAGCACTTCACAGCCGATCTCTGCTCTGTAGCACCGCTCGATTTCTGTACGTGTCCATATTGCTCTTCTGAATTGATTCTGTCATATAGATTAGAGTTGTGAATCATTAGCGCAGGCTTCTCCGCAGACGCTGTTTTGTGCTGCGAAGTATAAAAAGAGGATATTGCTGCCAAGACCCCTGGGGTTTTTCTAACAGCGAGAGAGAACAAAGGTGCAAATAAGCCTGGCGAGGACAGAAAGGAGGTGGAGCTTGGCCTGGCAGCATCAGATTATCAGGGATCTGACCCGGAGAGGAACCACGTTTAAAACGGCCCAGCGAGAGAAACTCCACAGACGGCTGAGAATGCACGGCTAGGCTGGAAGCTGCAAGGCTTTGGTTTTTGCTTGTATTATTGTTCAGCACAGATCTGTTTTGGCGATAGATTGGGTTTGACCGCCGACAGCTGCTCTTCTACGATGGCACACGGATACACGTGTTAATCACTTGTCACCCCAGACGTTTTCTCCCCGCATCCATCTGTGCCACACAAGGGCTTGAGAAAAGGCCGGCGTGGTGGTAGAGGATCTGCTGTGTTCATATAGTTGTTAGCTAGTCTAACAAACCTATATATGTGATCCATTTGAATTAATTTATGAATCAAACCATCATATCCTATGCTGAATGTTGCTGAAAAATTATCATAGGTGCATTAAACTTGAGCATTCACTTAATCAACGCCAGTATAGACCTATTTATTAAAATAGGCAGTGCAGGACCAATAAATTAATATATTGATTTTAAAATGTACCAGCTCTTTAGCATATTATAAAGGTAAAAGTTAGACAAAATAATATATTATTTTCAAAATAATATTTTAATTTTAAAATGCACCACTCAGTAGTTTGTTATAAGTAGGATTCCTCAAATAAAAAATACTTAAAATAATATATTCATAGTATAAATAATAATATATACTATATATTCATATATTTTTTTCAAAATAAAATATTCAGTTTAAACTGTGCCACTCAGTAACCTAATATAAACAGAATTCCTCAAGTAACTAATGCATCAAGAATATAAATAATGATATTTATAATATGTTGTTAATATATAATAATATTACTTTTAAAATGTACCACTCAGTTGCTTGTTATAAGTAGAATTCTTCAAATAAAAATTAGCCAAAATAATATATTAATAGTATAAATAATAATATAATACTACATTTTAATATAGTATTATCAATATATATTTATAAACAGAAATCATTAATTGAAAGTTAGCCAAAATAATATCAATTATATAAATAGTAATAATATATTGATGTAATGTTAATAATATATTAGTATATTATTTTGAAAATATTTAACATATATTGTTTTCAAAATAATACATTCATTTTAAAATACAACACTCAATAGCCTGTTATAAACAGAATAGTATAAATAATATTCATAATATATATGTATAATACAATTAATATTAATATAATTCATGTTTTATATATTAATATCAAATTATTTTCAAACTAATATATTCATTTTAAAGTTTACAATGACTGTAATGTGAACTTGAAAGCGAAAACAAATGTGTAAAAAAAATAATAACAATAATGTAAATGTGCAGTATTTCCACTGTCTAGTCTAGTCTTGCACATCTCTAATATTCAGTGACTAAACACTGGTGCATTACATGATTGCAATCCACAGGATTATTTTTATTTATTTTTTTACTGTGTGAGCTTTCTTCAATTTTTATGTTTTTAAATTATTTTTAATAAAGCTTTTGTTTTGAAAAAAAAAATTATTCTTTAATTATTTTCTGATTTAATTTTATGTTGTCTTTTATTTTTCCTTCTTTCTAAAAAGCACTCTGAATTACTACAGTAAGTGAAATGAGCTATATAAATAAACTTGGCTTACCAAATTGCCATAGATTGATTTAAACCGCTAACAGTGGCCAGGACTGTTTTACAGTATTTACATGGCAGGGCAACACATGGAATAATTCCATTCAATTTCCATATATATGGTGGTATAAATGACTCATACAGTGATTTTGGTCATAACGCCCACTCTTACTTGAGCATGTCTTTAAAAGAAGCCGAAAGCTTCTAGCCATGTGTTCATATTTGTGTCCAGCTCTCAGTCTTTCTCCCACGTTGCTCATGGGATTGACGTTTTCACGAGTCTTGTGTGCAGTTTTTTTTTTTTCCCTTTAGAAGGACCTGAAATGGGATTTGTGAAATAGCATCAAACTGAATCATCCATTCGTCTCTGGTAGATAGTGAAAATCTGCACATAATTGAGTTTGGAGGGGTTTTCTTCTTCTACAGTCGAGCGATAGAAGGAGCGCAGCTTCACTTCAGCTAAATGACTGTCCTGTGTTCTGCCAGGAAACTTGTGGAAAGTAGGTTAGAGTCACTCCAAAACCTTGTTTGACAGTTTTCACACAAGAATGCAAACGGTCACACACAAATATATTTAATAATATTACATAATCATTTTATTATTGTTGTTTTAAATCTTTTTTTAAATGTTATATACCAACCATAGTTCTCTATTGGTTATATTCTTATTTTTTTCTTAAATATTATATTATTTATTGTATATATGTGTGTGTGTAATTATTCAATATATAAAATTATACTGTTATATAAATACATTACAACAATTACTGATGTAATCTATGAATGCTTACATTTAAAAATATTTGAATTTTCTTATCCATGAAGAGAAAGATCTTATCCAGAAAGAGATTTTTTTTTTAATGAGAATGAAAACATGCTTAATTTTCTTAAATATGTTTTTTAAACTAACACATAATAATGCAGTACAATAATTACTGTAGTAATAAAGGTAAACTTTTTTTATTTTATGAGATGTATATAATTAAACATGCATATATAACTAAACTAAAATCTATTTAATTATATAATATAATAATTCCATTTTTGTAATAAATGTTATAATGTATGTATATAGAAACCAATATTAAATGCTGTACAGCATTTACTGTAAATGTGACCCTGGACCACAAAACCAGTCATAAGAGTCAACATTTTCAAAAAGCTGAATAAATAAGCTTTCCATTAATGTATGGTTTGTTAGGATAGAACAATATTTGGTCGAGATACAACTATTTGAAAATCTGGAATCTGAGGGTTATATATATATGTCTTAAAAGACAAAGCATATTTATGTATTTAAGGATATAAATACACATTTAAAGCATAAACAATTGAAAAACGTGAAAAAATTTGGCAGAGCCACAAAATGCACTTTTATTTGTATTTTTTTATTTTTTTTATTTAGTCATGTAGCAGACGCTTTTATCCAAAGCCACTTACAAATGAGGACAATATTATTCAATATTATTATTCAAAATGACTTAATATCTTGCACAGTTTTGCTTTTTTTTTTTTAATGAGAATGAAAACATGCTTAATTTTCTTAAATATGTTTTTTAAACTAACACATAATAATGCAGTACAATAATTACTGTAGTAATAAAGGTAAACTTTTTTTATTTTATGAGATGTATATAATTAAACATGCATATATAACTAAACTAAAATCTATTTAATTATATAATATAATAATTCCATTTTTGTAATAAATGTTATAATGTATGTATATAGAAACCAATATTAAATGCTGTACAGCATTTACTGTAAATGTGACCCTGGACCACAAAACCAGTCATAAGAGTCAACATTTTCAAAAAGCTGAATAAATAAGCTTTCCATTAATGTATGGTTTGTTAGGATAGAACAATATTTGGTCGAGATACAACTATTTGAAAATCTGGAATCTGAGGGTGCAAAAAAAATTAAATATTGAGAAAATCGCATTTAAAGTTGTCCAAATGAAGTTGTTAGCAATGCATATTACTAATCAAAAATGAAGTTTTGATATAATTACGGTAGGAAATTTACAAAATATCTTTATGGAACATGATCTTTACTTAATATCCTAATGATTTTTGGCATAAAAGAAAAATCGATAATTTTGACCCATACAATGTATTGTTGGGTATTGCTACAAATATACCCCAGCGACTTAAGACTGCTTTTGTGGTGCAGGGTCACAGTACTGTACTGTACAGGCTAAAATGAACTTTGTTTTCTTTCAAATATTTTTTATTGAATTTGTTTTTCATAGTTTTTTCTTCTTTTTTCTTTTGATTTTGTAGTGAAATATGACCTGGACATGATCCTTCCATGTTTTTACATCCATTAAAAGAGAACACAGATTTGGTGTGATTCCCTCTATCATCTGTTGTGATTTATGGTTACTGTGTGTGTCAGTCATTAAAATCTCTCATCTAACTCTCCCCGGAGGAGCATCATTTAGCCCGGCTCGTCCTCATAGATGCATGCTATCCTCCACAGCGCTAATTAGGAGGGAAGGAAGCACTGCGGTCCCACTGATGTTTTTCTCTGCATAATACAGCGAGAGATCCTCTGTAATACCATCACAGGAAAAGACGCATTAATAGCAGAACCCGTCTATATCTGACTTTCTGGTTGTTTTTTTGTCTAATTGATCTGATTCTGTTCTTGAGCGCCGAAATAAAGTTTCAACTGTAGCGTAGCGTCATGAATAATGCCCGAACGTCACCGAGAACAAAGACTCCAGATTTACAAGCTGGTGAACAGGCAGCTGATGGATCCGTGTGGCTTTGTTCTGCTGCGTGATATCTGCTCGCCGCGACGCTGCTGTACAAGACAACCATCCTGAAGAGTCGGGTCACAGCATCAAATCTCACCTCGATCTACAGCTGCAATTATGATTTATCAGCTCCTACACTGTAGAAATAATACTTGAAATATCCTTAAACCACAGTCTTAGTGTCAGAGAACACATCTGGAGTGTATTTTGGCTTATTGCATTTGCATATACAGTATTTTTTTGAAGCATAAACCATAAAGGAAGTGATTTTAACATTGATTTAAATTTTTTATTATTTGATGAGACTTTGGTCAGATTTAAAGAATAATTAATGAAAAACAGGCTATATTTTTTAAATATATTTTATATAATTATATATTTTACATATTTTGTATTTATATGTTATACTATGTACAACTTATTTTTATATATTTGTATGTAGATATTTTAATATATACAATATAGTTATGTAATTATATATAATTTACTATATAATTTAATATATAATATGTCTTGGTAAGATGAGATTGAAATGATCCAAACATAATGCAATGCAATCCAATGCTGACTGAGAGATGAAGAAATAAACGCTTCTCAAAAGATGTGAGATGTTCTGGAGGCTTGTGAAGATCAACAGTGAAATCCTGATGATCAGATTTGAGACTCTAAAAAATGATTGATGAAGAATCAAGTAAAGCCGAGCTGCTTCAGTCCAGTAAGTGTTCATCTGGAAATATGACTACAGTTATTCTGACGCTTACTTGATCAAATTTAGTAAAGATTTGACGGCAAAAAGACACGAGAAGCACCAGCTGAAGCACAATTATTATAATTGACAAAAAAGCTCTAAACTATCAATCAGATGTGGAAGTTTTGATCATGTTGATCGTTTAGAAATTATTTATCAAATTTATAGGGTTAAGGATATAAATTTAAGAACATTTTCCTGGAAAATAGGACAGAAAACACTCATGAAGAATATGATTTTCTCTCATAATGAATTCTGATTGGTCGTTCTCATCATCTTCGGTCAAATATTAGTGTTTAATGATGCTGAACTGTGGAACTGTTTGTTGTCTTTGGTAACCGCTTAGTAGATCTAGTTTCATGTGTTTTGGGTTTTAATCACTCTACATACTCTTTCTTTCTCATATATTGATTTTCACTGTGTTTTGACGTGAGTTATATGTGTTTTATTCATGGCAGACCTGTGTTCAGAGCCGTGTCTGAGAAAATGACGTCTGCCACCAGGATCTGTCACTTAAATGGGTCAGACTGAAGATCTCTGAACTTAAACCCCCTTTGAGATCTCTGCATATTTCATTTTTATCTCTAAATGTAGTTTTGACAGTCAGACCAGACTACTAGACTACTTGATCTACAGTCGGTATGTTTTTGTCTCTGACCTCGCGCCGCAGATGCAGCATCATCCAAAAGCAGAAGGGTTCACTTACTGATGCCATAGATTGATACGCAGTATTTGCAGTCAGCCATGATGAATTTACTCAGTGTCTGGTAATTATATATAATGTAGTGAGTCATATTCAGCTGGTCATGTGCTCTCAATCATAGCAGTTTTCTCCGTGTAGAATAAAAATGTGTTAGGCTACTGTAGGACTGGGTGATATGGAGAAAAAAAAATATTACAATATATTTTTTTCCATTTCATACAATATCAATATTTATTACAATGTTCAATTACCATTAACTTGGGAGATAAATGCTTTCCATATGTTCATTAGACCTTGAGAATAAATGTAAACATACCTTGTTTTAATAACAATAATATTCATAATTTAGGGCCCCATAAATAAATTAAATTTTCCCACAAATTTTGTGTTTTCCATTAGATTTTTTCTGCATTCTATTTTATGATTTAATACTAATTTATCATTGAAAATGGTGTCTTTAATAATCAATCTTTTAAAAAGTAATCAAATTAAAATATTATAATTAATTTACAACAAAACATTTCATTTTAATTTTTGTCAAATTAGACAATGCACAACATGACTGTATAAAATAAACATGGATGAAAAAATATTTTAGTTCCAATATTCCTTATATATATATATATATATATATATATATATATATATATAT
>NW_015540875.1:137722-138898 GCF_001515605.1 Sinocyclocheilus anshuiensis | reverse complement strand
TATATATATCCAATATAAATAATATATAAATAATATATAGTCCAATATTCCTTAAAAAATATTATTTACAAATTATTATAATTCATTATTATTATCATTAGTACTTGTATTATTATTGTACTTTGAGAAATACATTTTAGTATACAATAGTAATATATTTCTGTCATAATTTCTTCAAGTTAAATCAAACTTTTATTTTGTCAGTTTGTGAAGGTCTTTGAGTTTCCGTGTGTTTGACGATAGTTTTTCTCAAATGAAATGGTGAAAACCTTGCAAAGTGACTTATATTTTGTATTGCCAAGCTGACAATATTTTTCGTAACTCTTTTCTCTCATAAAGATGTTGTGCATATTAAAACAAAGTGAAAAGGCTTCAGAAAATCAAAGCACAACAATCCGCATCTTTATTTAAACCTCACCAATAATATTTCACTTGTATTTCCTGTCCTGTTATTTGTTCCAGTGACTTTTCTCTTTTTTTTCCCGTGTCTTTGTTGAGTAAACCACAGGCACTTGGCCCTAGCGAGCTGAAGGGGCTGATGGGTAATGTGCGTCTGAGGTTTTTGTGCTGTAGTCATCAGAATGGCTCCCCTAGGCTTTACCAGTTCTGTCGTGTCGCGCCTGTAATACAGCAACCATAATTACACATCAGCAGCTCACAACAACGCTGAACGCTGGCATTTCCTTCAGTCTGTAGCTGAGTGCGTCTCTCCATGGAAAAAGCCAAGCCATCATCCCTCAGGAATTCAGCTTGGGTGGACTTTTGGTGCCCTTTTTCCAAAACCGCGTCTGAGAGCATCTCCACTGAAGCGCAGAATAGAGCCACCGGAGGAGACACACAAGAGCTAAAGGCGACTATTTATTTTAAAAAAACTTAAAACAGATTAAAACTAAAATTATTTTTCCAGAAAATATATCTAAACATTCTTAAAAAAAACAAGATCAGTTTACTGGAGAAGTTACTTTTGTTTTGTTTTGTTTTGAATTAAGTTTGTTTTTCTTACGCTGTTGTTGAAGCATAACAAAAATGAGAGGTTTATGTTTAATTAGAAAATCTACATAATTATTGTGAAAGCACGAACAAAATGCTGTTTTCAATCATTTTCTATGGGTTTTAGCATGTCTTCTTTTCAAAATTACATCACGTCAAATTATATACAGTAATCTTTAATGTTAC
>NW_015540875.1:135719-137061 GCF_001515605.1 Sinocyclocheilus anshuiensis | reverse complement strand
CTCTGTTTTAATGGTTAAATTAAATTGTATTAATCAAAAAGCCTGTCTAATTAATTGAGTTTTACAGTTTTATCTTACCAAATTCTGTTTTCCATTTTTTTCTGGATTCCATTTTAATGGTTCCATTAAATTTTAATAATCAAAAGCATCAACAATTAATTGATTTTATTTTATTTTTTTAATTATAACTTTTTTTCAGAAATACTGCACATTTACATTTTTCTCCTGATTTTTAAAAATCCTCGACTTCATTTTGCTTGCGTCGACTAACCGGCAAAATACCGGAAGTGGCGCATTTCACAGACGAGAATGTATAAAACACATTATTAGTCAGTTTTCCAAGGCTGCATGATATATTAAACCTATAACTTATAAAACCATAATTAAGCATAATTGTGTATTCACAAATGCTACGATTTGATTAATTATATGCTATTATTAGTAGACTAGAACACGTGGATATGTTATCATTCTTACACTATAATGCTGAACCTTGATTTCAGTGATTTGGACTATGAGATGGACACTAGCTTCTTGCACTTTATGTTGCACTTTACAGATTAACAGAAAACAGATTAATCGATAAATTAGTCGATAGATTAATCAAAATAAAAATAGTCATTGGTGGCAGCCCTAAAAATCACAGAACAGTGTTGACAATACATTTCCGCGCTGAATGATTCTGTGTGCTCGCGATCTGCGCGTGATATATGAGATACTGTCTGAAGACTATGTGTGTGCCTTACAGTGTAGCAGCGCATTAGATTAGAACGGCGATTAACTTACCTGTACAATAAGCTGTTTAAAACGTGCATTCTCCCGTTCTGTGGAGCGCTTTCAGAGTATGCATTTATTTGTGATTTTAACTGTTTGGAAACAGAGCTTAAATGTGGAAGTCCTTCAAAGATTTCTTATCCTGTTGTGCCCTCTATAGGACCAGCGACTAGTCTAGATTAGTCAATTAGTCTGTGCAACCCCTAATAATATATGTATAATTTTTGGAACTGTACATGCTGTAGTCCATGTAATATTATTGAAAACAGCATTTTGCTCATGCTTTCATAGTTACTATGCTCATTTTTCATATATGTATAGTATATGTTAATTATAAATAAATTCCATAAATTAATGACATTTTAATGACAGTTGACAATGAAAGTGAAGCAGAATGATTGTGATCATGTTGAGGCTCGTCTGAGCATCAGTCAGCGCTGAGAGTCGCAGCAGACACTTCCTGACGTTTGCTGAATCTCAGAAATAGAAGCTGACCGTCTTCCTGACTCCAGCCTTTTTGCAGCCTTGTTAAAGGGTTAGTTCACCCAAAAATGAAAATTAGGCTGTG
>NW_015540875.1:127000-135443 GCF_001515605.1 Sinocyclocheilus anshuiensis | reverse complement strand
TCAAAACGTAATAATCACTTTAATCTAGCTTGCGCTCACTGTTGTACACTGGAAGCAGTTTCGGGCGGATGACGTATGAGGACAGTGTTGCGCATGCGCCGGTGAGTCTCGTGAAAACCAACGTTTGTTAACAGGAGCAAAGGAAGCAAAGTTTCCTTACTTTAGCAAAAAAAACCCATTCTCCTCTTGGCTTATATCGAAATCCTCTGACATTCTTCTTTACAAATCCTCGTTTTGTACTTCTAATAAGTGACCGTTGTTCTGTTTTGATCTCTCCCCTGCGCTCCTCATACGTCATCCGCCCGGAACTGCTTCTGTGTACAACAGTGAGCACAAGCTACATTAAAGTGATTATTACGTTTTAAATATGGTTATTTTTCTTACAAAAACGCATCGATTCGCTACAGGAGGCTTTTATTCACCCCCCCGGAGCCGTGTGAGACACTTTGTTTTATGGATTGGTGCTTTTTATTTCACTTCTTTTGGACTGAAGCACTGCAACACCCGCTGACTGCAATGATAGATAATTATTATTATTATTTAAATATTAAGTTATATTATTCTGTCAGGTCATACAAATGTCTTTTATATGTAGTATTTCTTATATATTCTTAATAATAATCCTGCTATTTTCTGTGAGGACCCTGTTGAAATAACCCAAGCTGAAGTTTTTAACAGCATTAATGCGTTGTCTCTGTCTTGTCTCCTGCACAGACAACCTGAATTGCTTTTAAATGAACTCTTGATAAAGTCAGAAAGCAATCGTTGGTTTTGATTACCAAAGTCAGCACTCCATAAACAACTCTATTTGGTGCATTTTCCATTTTCTTTGATCCACATCATTAAAGTGTGGACGTTTCATGAAGCTGCTTTGGTCTTTATATTAGCCGCAGAATTACATGCGCTGCGGTGTCTATATGACGCCCCATGGTCCGCTGGTTTATTCAGCTATTACATAAATTTGCGGGTTGCATCAGTCATTGCTCACGGGAGCTGATCATTTACGGCTTCATCTTCCACCGCTGTTTGTTTTCTGGAGGTGAAGCCTTCAATCTGATGTTATTCGACAGTAAATGGCCTTTAAAAAGTCATTTCCAGTTGCTGAGCTGTGCATAAGCATCCTGAAATGAAGCAGAAAATGTCTGTGCTGCGGTACAGTGAATTGAGCAGATGCTGATGATGGGCTGCATTTCTCGCAGAGGTCAAAGGTCACATGCTCACCTTGAGAGCTGCCCTTCCCTCCTGAGTGTGTTTCCTCAGATGAAAATGAAATATTAACTCCAGGCTGGGGTTTCTTTGCCCATTTCTATGTTTCTTTTGGAGTTGCATGTCTTCACTGGAGAGGATTGTGGGTTTTTTGTGTTCAGATTGAAAGTGAAATGTTTGCACTGTCTGCTGCCGTCCTGGATCAATACTGCACACTTCCCACCACAATCAGGATCCTTATGTCGGATACCATGGCAATTAAAGGAATAGTTCACCCAGAATGCAATTTCTGTTATTATTTACTCACATTGACAGTTTTTTGCCCAAAAATCACAAATATGCACCATAAATACACCATTAAAGTAGTCCATATGATGAATGCATTATATTTCAAGTCTTCTGAATGCATATAGTGACTTTGTGTGAGGAACATATTGAAATTTCAGCTATAAAAATAAAGGTTCACTTTGAATCTGAAGGCTTTAGAAAATTTTTAATCCTCTGGTGCTCCTTGTGTGGTTTTTTTATTTGAATGAAATTAATCTACTGTATTTACTATGTTTTTTATGTAATATTTAGTATTTTTAGGGAATTTTATGGTACTAAATTATATGTATGGAGTGCTTATAATCCATCCTTTATGCTGGAAAAAAATTAAGTTGTAAATAAAGACTAAGTTGTAGTATAAAGTAATATTATTAGAGTATGTTTTACAAGAAAATACTACTTAATTTTTCTGCCTAAAATTTCACATTTAACTGTTAGTTGATGTTTCTTTGTCATTATTTGTGAAATTTGTTAGTAATTTCTGTGTGAAAATAGTTTCAAAGTAAATGCTACATCAGTTTTTTTTTTCAGGGTATTGCATAAGTTATATGCGTACATCATCATACTTTTATGAAGCTCTATTATAATTTCGGAGCCTTAAAGCA
The DNA here is from genome assembly GCF_001515605.1 of Sinocyclocheilus anshuiensis. Classification (NCBI taxonomy): domain Eukaryota; kingdom Metazoa; phylum Chordata; class Actinopteri; order Cypriniformes; family Cyprinidae; genus Sinocyclocheilus; species Sinocyclocheilus anshuiensis. The sequence goes on along the minus strand of NW_015540875.1, from coordinate 133,305 downwards.
TCCATTTCATTTCCACTTTATTTTATAAACGTCATTTTGTGCTTCATCGAAGAAAGAAATGCATGCATTTGCAACGACATGAGGGCAAGTAAATAATGACAGAAGTTTAATTTCTGGTTGCACTATTCCTTTAATATGTTAGTGTGTTATATTCTGGCAGGTGAAGCCTCACAGATGTGATTCTGCTGGAGTTGGTGTCTCCAGCTATGGGTCATTAGTGATCTCTCTGATACGAGCGCAGGGTGCCAATCAGGTTGCTCTTCTCCTGTCCTTCTCATCTCAGCCCTCATTTCGTGCTGCACAAATGCATTAAGCAGGAGATGTGCTGCCCCCATTCTAGCAGAGGGCACTGCATGTCTCTCTAGAGCCCAGTGCTTCTGAGGAGGCTGAAGTTTGACCTTCTGCTGGTGAAAAGAACTCTGCACTCAATGGCCATCCACAAACTCAGATTTGTTTTTAGGATAAGGACAATAAACATAAGTGTGTATGTATCATCATATGTATGCATCATGTTTCTTTCCATATATACTCATATATACATACACTGTATACATAAAACCACATGTATGTGTCTGTTATATATAGTTATAGTGTCTATTATATATATAAAGCTTATTTTATTTCAGCTAGTTGCCAATGCAATGCCAATGTCAATGCAAAATTTCTTATGTATGATTGAGTCATTGAATCATTTCCTTAACCGATTTGTGATTCATTCAGAAACTAAACACCACCTGCTCATACTGTGTGTGTGTGTGTGTGTGTGTGTGTTTCACTGTTCTGTTTTTACTTAAATTTAGTGCAATCGTGCTGTTGAATATCAGCAAATGTTCATCTTTAACAGCACAAAGCTATAGAGAGAGTATTGATACTGATGCAAAACTTGCTTCACTGAAAATAATGATAACTTCAGTGCAGTTCATTGATGTTGATTCATTCTAATTGATTCAGTTCAGTTAAGGATTCTTCTGACTGAATCAAAGTCTTTTGAACGATTCATTAAAAGAACTGACTCATAAGAATCATTAGTTCAGTAGTCAGACTCCACTGGTCTCACTGATTCTTTTGATTTGTTTGTGAATCCTATACTATCACATTGTTTTTGTTTGCATGACTCAATGGGAAGACATTTTCTGTCATTATTGTGCGAGTCCATTTATTGCATCATATTTAGTACAGACTGCAAACTCGATCACAACTCGGATAAATATGATTTATCTTGGTGCCAAACATTGGTGTTTCTTGTACCGACCATGTTGCTAAGGTGTTCTGAATGGTTGCTATGTGGTTTTACTGTATCAAGTGAGAAGAGTCCTGTGATATTCTGATCTTGTGCCTCCTTCAGTACAAGTCTATGGGATTCTTTTTACACCCGTTTTATCGCCCACCAGGTGAAAATCATAAGTCTGATATGGGACGAGTTACACTCTAAAGTTTAATACTTAGATTTAGAGGTTTGTTCAAATCCCTCAACCTAAATCGTAGCAATAAAAGTGGTTTGCCTTAGCAAGCACCACTAAAAATAGCTTGGAGAGAAATATCTCTGTCACCAGCCGTATTTCCAGCCGTCTTTATGTGTTATTGCAGTCATAAGCGTTATAAACACGTCTTGAGATCTCAGTGTTCTGCACTTGGTTTCATTCTGCTGCACAACGTTAAGTTTAATTCAGTTTTGAACATGACCTTGTCACAGAAGCTGCTGGTGCTTAATGGATGCTAAACTGGTTTGTTTGGGTTCAAGATGTTTGAAAGTCCATTTTGGGTATATTTGAGAAATATTGCTGTTGCACTTGAAATATAACAAGGACAATAAGCTTTAGTGCGAATATTAGTGCAGATATTATTTTGAAACAAACTGTTAATTTTTTTTATGAATTTTTAATTCTGATAATTGGACTCTCTAATGTGTATTTGAAATGTTTATCATTGCATTTTTTTGCATACTTGCAATACAAGTTTGTGTTGAGCAAAGTCTTTTATGCTCAACAAAGCTGCAATTATTTAAGCAAAAAAATATAGTAAAATCAGTAAAATTGTGAAATTTTTATTACATTTTAAAATAAATGTTGTCTATGTCAATATATTGTAAAATATATTTTTTTCCTGTGATCAAAGCTGAATTTTCAGCATCATTACTCCAGTCTTCAGTGTCACATGATCTTCAGAAATCATTCTAATATGCTGATCTGCTGCTCAAGAAACATTTCTGATTATTATCAATGTTGAAAACAGTTGTGCTGCCCAATATTTTTTGTGGAAACCCTGATACATTCAATTTTTCAGGATTCTTTGTTGAACAAAAAGTTCAAAAGAACAGCAGTTATTTGAAATAGAAATCTTTCGCAACATTATAAACGTCTTTGCTGTCACTTTTGATCAATTTAATGCATCCTTGCTGAATAAAAATAGTAATTTCTTTCAAAAAGCATCAGTGAATCATAATATAGATGAAGAATTTTTATCAGTCGATGCATTGAACTCATGTATCTGACTGTTTTTGATGGATTGCATGGGAGGAAAATGCAGCAAATGTGTAGAATATGGGCTCTTTAAATGCATGAGAGTTGAGGAAGTGTGTGAATGTGAGATGTGTATCCTAGTTGTTAACCGTTTACTCTTCTGGTTTGTTTTTTGCAGATATTTAAGCAGAAGGTGATGGAGCTGGGCGAGAAGTTGTTACCCGCCTTCAACACGCCCACCGGCATTCCCAGAGGAGTCATTAACCTGGGCAGGTGAGCATCTGACGCAGCTTCGACCGTCCCATTCGCAAAGCCATATGTCTCAAATAGTAGGCTTTCTGAGAGAAAGAGACGCTTTCTGGCACTCCTGCCTGCCCACCTGGCTTCCATTAGCCCACCAGCTCGCTCTGACAGCTGCAGGCAAATTTAATTAACTGATTCTCACGCTAATTCCAGTTAGATGAGTAACAGGAGCCGGTCCCGCAGATGGGCTGAGAGAAAGAGGGCTCAGGTTAGTTGTGATGACACAGAACGAACACACGTCACTGCCAGCGCGCTCTTATTATGACGTTTACGCTGCTGGTCAGTGTCATGCTTTTGAAAGAAGTCTCTTCTGTTCACCAAGGCTGCATTTATTTGATTAAAAATACAGTTAAAACTGTAAAAATTGGAAATATTATTATAATTTAAAATAACTGTTTTCTATGTCAATATATGTTCAAATGTAATTTATTTTGGTGATCAAAGCTGAATTTTTAGCATCATTACTCCAGTCTTCAGTGTCACATGATCTTCAGAAATCATTCTAATATGCTGATTTGCTGCTCAAGAGACATTTCTGATTATTATCAATGTTGAAAACTGTTACTATTTTGTTACTAATGCTTACTATTTTGATAATCCAGATGATATATCTGGCACACACACACATGATTTAATATCTATTTATAGTACAAAAATATGTTTAGAAGTATATTTTATATTTTGTATATTTATTATATTTATATTTTATATATATATATATTTTTTTAAATATATTTATAGTTTAATAATAGTACTTAATATTTATTTACATACATAATATTTAATTATAATAATTATGTAATTATAAAAATCTTACAGTTTATAGATTATTATTGGTCAAATTCCAATGCAGCGTCACATGCATATTTCAAGTAAATGTGCAATAATTGTCTTCAAAAATGACTTTATAATGTTTTTTAAATAGAAGCATCTGCTCAGCTTCTGTTTTTTAACACCAACAAAGACTGATTAAATGGGCTTTAAGTCTTTTCTCCCACCAGTGAACTCTCTCTGCCTTTTGTTTAACGAACTCTTAGTTGTTTTGTGCCGGTTTCGGTTGGTTTTTCCGCCGAAACTTTTCTCACTTTCCTCTTCCATTCGGCAGGGGTGAGACCTGCAGCATAAACACAAACAGAAGCGTCTCCGTTTTGAACAACAGATGAAATTTGAATGCCATTTAATCAAAACAAAGGATAAAATGCTCTGGGTGTGCTGTTCAAACTGCTCTTAAAATATTTACATAGTTGCATACAGACCATAACACTACAAAAATCATTTTTAATCAGTATTTTTGTCTTGTTTTCCAGTAAAGATAGCTAAACATTGTCAAAAGATCAATTTGCATGAGAAGCAAAAATTGGTAGCACAAGCCTCGGTATATTTTATTGCATACTGACAAATTTACTGCAAAAGTAATTTTTTTAATTAGTATTTTTTTGTTTTCCAGTAAAGAATATCTAAAAATCCTTAAAAGGTAAATTTGCACAAGATGAAAATGTTGTAACATAGCCCTCACTATATTTTGTTGTATAAAGACATATAAACAATAGAAATAATTTTAATCAGTATTTCTGAAAAGCAACTTTTCCAGTAAAAATATATAAATATCAATAAAAGATCAATTTGCATGGGAAGCAAAACTTTGATACATTTTGAAAATACATTTTGTTGAATACAGAAAAGTACACTACAATCAATTTGCATGAGAATCAAAAATCGGTAGCATAAGCCTCAGTATATTTTATTGCATACCGACAAATACACTAAAACATTTTTTTTTGTTAAAATATATAAACCTCCTTAAAAGATCAATTTGCACAAGAAACAAAACTTTGTAGCATAAACCTCAGTATTATTTATTGCATACATGCAAATACACTACAAAAAATCATTTATAATTTGAAATTCTTCCCAGTAAAAATGCATAAAGTTTCTTTAAAAGATACATTTGCATGGGAAGCAAAAGTTTGTAGTAAAAACCTCACTGTATTTTGTTGCATACAGACAAATGCACAACATAAATCATTTCTAATTTCATCTTATTTTCAAGTAAAAATATCTAATGTTTAAAGGATCAATTTGCACAAGAAGCAAAACTTCTCATTTTATATATATTTTTTTTATTTTATTTTAACTTGATGTACTAAAATAACTATAACTGAAACTGGAATTAAAATGAATAAAAATTGTGTGTGTGTGTGTGTGTGTAAATATATACTGAGCATTGCAATTATTTCGCATTTACTAGAATTCAATCAAGTGGCTTTGCCAACTCATTTTTGCATCTGTCCTGTACGTGGCATATTATTTCTTCTGCGTGCAGACTAGAGGGAACATTGCTAGTCGCAATGGGGTTGGCTTTCAGTCAAGTATCTGTGCTGTCTGTATAGAGATCCAGTGTTGTTATTGTTAACTAAAACTATTAAAAACATTTTTGTTCATTGAAATAAAGCTAAAATAAAATATAAATATATAAAAATAAAAACAGATTTAAAAATATGAATAAAAACTATAACAGTATCTACAATAACACTGAAACAGACAAATACACTATAAAAATATTTTAATCAGTAATTTTGTCTTGTTTTACAAAATGAATAAACGTCAACAAAGAATCAATGGAAAAAGGAAAATAAACTTAATTCCATTCCAAAAATATTTTCCATGAGCAAATCCTAATATCTTTTGCAGTTTACTGTTTTGTCTGAGATGACAAAAATGACTGATTATAAATATAGTTTTCTAATCTCAACTGCATATTTAACACCTTAATAAAATAAATGCATGTTATTTTTAGTTGTTTTCATGAAGATAATTGTTTCCTCTGTGTAAATGCATCTTTTGGTGGTATCGATGTCAAATCGGTGCAACCTTTATAGTAGAAGAATGCTTTGGATTTTTGGTGCAAATCACCCGAGATGCTCCCAAGTGCAATAAATTCTATTTCTAAGCCTGTATTTGTATTGTTGTTCTTCAGTAGAATCATTAAAGGCATCATTATGGATGAGCGTTGTGTAAGTCTCTCGTGTGGGATGCAGCGAAGGCTTTTAGCAGGTGTGTGTTAAAGCGTGTGCTGATCTGCTCTGTGTTCACGGAGCGGCTCTGCTCTCTGTTGCAGTGGCACCAGCTGGAGTTGGGGCTGGGCATCGGCCGGCAGCAGCATCCTGGCCGAGTTTGGCACGCTGCACCTGGAGTTCCTTCACCTGTCCCAACTGTCCGGAAACCCCCTGTTCACTGAGAAGGCGAGAGTCCTTTACGTCCTGATGATTCACGCTGAGAGGACGGGATACGGGCCGTGAATGAACCCTATGATTTGTGTTTTTCTTTAGGTGATGAACATCCGAAAGCTGCTGAACAAAATCGAGAAGCCTCACGGTCTGTATCCCAACTTCCTGAGTCCCGTCAGCGGCAACTGGGTACAGCGTATGTAACACATTTCTTCGTTTAGCAGACACTTTTAGACAAAACGTCTAAATGAGAAATACAAGAAATTCTAATCATTTGATACCAGCAGGAACTACACTACTTTTGTGTGTGTGTGTG